>NC_082646.1:44228791-44531821 GCF_028023285.1 Balaenoptera ricei | reverse complement strand
TTTACTGTTTTCCCGTATAAAAAATCCAGTCATCTAAGTAACATTATACCCTCACTCATTTTTTTTTTAATTTATTTATTTTTATTTATTTATTTATGGCTGTGTTGGGTCTTCGTTTCTGTGCGAGGGCTTTCTCTAGTTGCGGCAAGTGGGGGCCACTCTTCATCGCGGTGCACGGGTCTCTCATTATCGCGGCCTCTAGTTTTGTGAAAAATAAACAGCTTAATACCTATAAAGAGTATAAACTAGCACCTGACACATGGTCAGAGCTCCAAAATCTTAGGTATTATTGAAAGGATGGTAAATATCCAGAGGTAATACTGCTGTAGCCAGGAGCATATGTTGCTGAATTGATGCCCCCGTCCCCCAAAAAAGAGTTGTACCAATTTACATCAACAGTGGGTAAACGTGTCTCTTTCCCAGTACCCTGGTCGGTATGAACTGGGATCAGTTCTTTGAATTCTTGTAAATCTGATAAGAATGTAACTCTTATAATCATTTATTTTAGTCCATTTTTGCATATTTATAGATGTTTCCTTTTGTATGTGTGAATTGACTGCTTAAGTTACTTATTTTTCATTTACCACGTTTCTCACCATTGGCTGTGTTCTTGTTTTCACTCTGTGAAAGTGGACTATTCCCTTGCACTTTCCTGTCACTGCAGGCTGAGGGAAATGATGAAAGGACAGCTAGAGCGTGCCTTCAGACTACTTTCCTGCTGATAGAACAAGAGAGGTCCTCTGGCCCAGGCCAACTAGGCTTAGTGGCTAAACTCTAGTAGCAATTGAGTGTGCCCTGGCCAGACCCGTGAGCAAGAACCAAGCAAGGCAGCAAGGCAGTGACTGGAACCAGCCAAGAATTCTAGGTCCTCGCTATCATCTCTTCTTCAGAAACACCAGTTACATCCAACAAATGTGTGGCACGCATACCCAAGCAATGTGTACTGAAGAAATAAATTGAATTCACACATTGATTCAGCCAGTTATCTATTGATTTATTTATTGAGCTAGCTTTGGCCAACTGCAAACTGAAATGACAACTCCGTGTTTGGCATTATTCAAAAACAAAGGAAAGTGTAAATACACCACCTCCTCTCAGAGGAGATGATAGTAGCAACACAATGAAATACCCGGAATATGGGTCTCTCCATCACCTCCCATGATGGTGGCCATCATCAACTGTGGATCCCAGTTTTTGCATCAAACTAAACTTCAGGTCATGTGTGACCATTTTACTTTATAAGATGCTGCCAAGGCTCCCTCAAAATACATGAACTCTATGGGAAGAGTTATTCTGAGGAAAATAAAGAAAAAAACAGGACAGATTTTTGGCTCAGGGTCGGGTGACAATAAACGGCCAGATTTGAGAAAGTTCTGTGATGCTTCCTTTTCTCTTAATTTCTCACAAGGATTATCACCTATATCATTTGACATTTCCTCTTGGGGGTTTCAAATACATTTCAGACCAACATGTCCAAAATCAGATCATTACCAGATCACACCCTGCCCCCAACCTTGGCTGCTGGCCCTTTTTTCTTACCTCAAGAGATGGTACCAGCATCCTGTCAGTCATGGTACAGGCAAAACAGTAGTTATCTTTGACTCTCCCCTCCGTTAGCCCCACATCCACTTTATCACCAAACTCAGTTCTTTTTTATTTATTGAAGTGTAGTTGATTAACCCTGTTATGTTAGTTTCATGTGTATGGCAAAGTGAGTCAGTTTTATATATACATTCTTTTTCAGATTCTTTTCCATTATAGGTTATTACAAGATATTGAGTATGGTTTCCTGTGCTATACAGTAGGTCTTTATTGTTTATCTCTTTTATATATAGCAGCGTGTATATTTTAATTCCAAACTCCTAATTTATCCCTTCTCCTTCCTTTCCCCTTTGGTAACCATAAGTTTTTTTTTTCTATGTCTGTGCATCTATTTCTGTTTTGTAAATAAGTTTATCTGTATCAGTTTTTTAGATTCCACATATAAATGACATCATATGGTATTTGTCTTCGTCTGACTTACTTTACTTAGTATGATAATCTGTAGGTCCATCCTACAGATGGTGTTGCTGCAAATGGCATTATTTCATTCTTTCTTGTGACTGAGTAATATTCCACTGTATATATATGCCTCATCTTCTTTATCCATTCCTCTGTCGATGGACATTTAGGTTGCTTCCATGTCGTGGCTATTGTAAATAGTGCTGCAATGAACATTGGGGTGCAGGTATCTTTTTGAATTAGAGTTTTTATCTTTTTGTCTTTTGGATATACGCCCAGGAGTAGGATTGCTGGATGATATCGTAGCTCTATTTTTAGTTATTTAAGGAACCTCCATACCAAACTCACTTCTTGAATAACATTCAAATAGGATTCCCTTTCTCAATCTCTACTGTGGTCACCATATGTTTCAAGGCAACCTCCTCTTCTACTTTTCTACTTCCCTTATTTTTATAACATTCTAATTTTTATGCCTGCACCCATTCAGGCCTTTCTCTCATGTGTCTTCCACAAGAGTCAGAATTACCTTTTCAAACAAAATATTCATATCTAAGCCTGAAAGCACTGAAAGCTTCCCATTACTCTTAAGAGGGTGTTGGGGAGGAAGAAATTTTCCTCTACCCTTCTAGGTTCCTCTGGCTGGCATAGAATTAATTTGACATGAGACAGATTAACAGGAGAAAAATCAAACAAAAATTTAATAACGTGTGTACATGGGAGAGACCCAGGAGAACTAAGCAACTTGCCAAAATGGCAGAAAACCTCACCTTAAATACCATCTTCAGCTAAAGACAAAAAAGGATGTTGGGGGTAGTGGTTTGGTATTTCAAAGGGGAGGAAGGTAATGCACAGGGAGATGGAAAAGCAAATGTTTGGTAAATAAACGTTTGCTGGGCCACGAAGAGACAATGGGACACAGAGTGGACTCTGGTCTCTAAGCCCTTCCTGGAATTTTCCTCCATCACATCTAGCTAATACACCTTGCAGATATCTCTGGTGATAGCTCTAGTCAGTGAACAGGCCCTCTATCTATATTCTTTCAGGCAGTTAGGGCAAGGTCAAAGGTTCTTCCTGAATCTTTTTGACCTCAATTGTTTTCAGCCTGAAATAATCCACATGCCAAAGAGACATTCTGGGGTGGCAAATTTTGCTCCCCTGCAAGGGATTAAGACAAAACTTAGAATGGACTTCAAGGCCCTGTATCATCCATCACCCACACCTACCTATGGAACCACGCCCTGCATAATAGCCCCTCACTTGCTGCACTTTACCTTCCCTCAATCCATCATGCTCCCTGGTCCCCTCCCTCCAAAGGCTCTCTGCACCCATCCTAATTCTCTCTGATTGATAGGCTTGGTGTCTCTCTTATTTATACTTGTCAAGGTTGCAAATTTTGTTATGTGTAATTACAGGATTGTCCATCTCCCCATGTCGACTGTAAGCTTCACTAAGGCAGGACTTACTTTTTTTTCCCCAGCTTTATTGAGATACACTTGACACACAATATTGTGTAAATTGAAGGTGTACAACGTGTTGATTGGATACATTTATATTTTGCAAAATGATTAGCATCATAGCGTTAGCTAACACCTCCATCACGTCACATAATTACCATTTCTTTTTTGCCGTGAGAACATTTAAGATCTACTCTCTCAGCAACTTTCAAGTATATAACACATCACTAATAACTATAATCACTATGCTGTATATCAGATCCCTAGAAGGGAACATATTTTTTTGTTCACTGTTGCATACTCAGTGCCTAGCCCATAGTAGGTGCTCAGAAAGTGTTGCTAGAAAACAGAGAAATGAATAAATGAGGAAATCATAAAAAGGAGATAGTTCTAAAATGTGCTGCACCATTTCCTATTATTTTTAAAGTACAATATGCACATATAACTGGAGTCTGTCTTTCTTTTTAGTACTTTCCTTATAAAATATGTAGGATTTATTGACCAATTTTTATTATTTTTTAAACTTTTATTCCATGTTAACACATAAGTATTATATGTTTCATCAAAAAGGAAAAGAATAAAAAAAAAAAAAAGGAAAAGAATAAAAAAGAACATTAAAAATGTAAAACCCAGTCAAATCTAGTACTCAAAGATTATTAGTAGTATTTTGATATATGTTTTTCTATTTTCTATGTGTTTTTAAGCAAAACTAGAGATATACTAGTAAATTTTCTGTAACTTTTTTGTTTTTTCCACTTAATTTATCAGGAAAATCTTTCCATATCAACAAAGAGTTTCTATATCGTATTTAGTGACTGCTTTGTATTATTTTACCTGGCTAGGTCGTAACTGGTTTTTAGAATATTAGAATATTTTTCTTTTGCCACAAAAAATTCTCTGCTAACAATCTTTGAAGTTAAATTCTTATGTTACAATTTTGTTAAATCCACATTTGTTAAGAGGAGCACAGGCTGCTGGATGGTGAACTGAGGTTCAAAAAAAGACCACAAGAGAACTTGAAACCAAGAAGATTATTACTCACAGGTCCTGGAGGAAGTACAGGGCACACCTAAAGGGTCACACAGGGAAATCGAGGCAGGCTGAAGGCAAAGAGAGAGGCAGCACCTGGGACACCTGCTTTTACTGGGATCCATGGATGAAGTGCCTCGGGGTTCTCAAACTAAGGCAGGATCCACCAATTCGAACCAAAAAGAAAGGGGTTTGGGTAAGCTCCACAAGAGGTCTTACCTAAGGGGTGCTCCAGGGCAAGGCCCTGGGAGGTGGGGAAGACTGTAGATCACAGGAACTTACATTTGCCTGTGGCTCTCTGGGCTGTGATTTAGGGTACAAGCTTGCAAAAAGGGGCTAGTGTCATTTTAAGGCCCCCACTGGCCACTTGGCCAAACAAAAGTGTTCCCGAGGCAGCAATGCCATGACATAGCTTAGCGAAACTCCTGACACATTATGAGCACACAATGGTTTGGGGAATAAAGTCTTATATTTAGAAACACTGGGCCAAAGGGTGTACACATTTTAAAGCTTTTTCCATCCTCTGTCAAAGTGTCCATTAGAAAGTTTGTACCAGTTCACAACTCTGCCCAAGACAGCTGAGAACACCTGCTTCTTTGCCCCTTTGGCAACACGGGCTGTCATTTGGTTTTTAAAGCTTTGCCAATTTGACAGATACATAGATATGGCTTTCAGGGTTAATTTGCATTTCTTTGATTACCTGTGGCAAACATCTCTTCCTTTGTTTATCGGCCATTTGCGATTCTTCTTTTGTGAATTAAATTGATTCTGTTCTTGATGATACAAGGCTGGGGTTCAGAATGTGGAATATTTTCTGGTGAGGTCTCTGACGGTGGAGGGGATGTGTGGGTTTCTGTCTTCATCATTCTCAGTGGTTTAGCCACTGCTTTCAGACCTGCTGCTGTGTCTACTTATTCTAATCTCTCTTAATCCGGCATCAGGGATCACTTCCGGCTCCTGTCTTTACACTTCTCTAGCAGTTGCACTGTACTTACCTTCTTCACATCTTACTTCTAATCTTCTTTGGGCTCAAATAAATAAATAAATAGACTGGAAAAAAATAGAAAAATAATCAAACTGGCTAGGACTTTGCCAAATAAAATGTTAAATTAACTGGGAAATTCGCTCTGGACACTCATTTAGCGGCTCAGAGAACTCTGTGGTCTGCTTCTGGGCGTTGACTGTGCTACAGAGAATGGATATTCCCAGGTAAATCCATCTGAATGACTAAGAATCTTCTGCATCAGTACTGTATTTATTTTTGTCTTTTCAGTGTGAACTGCCTGAGCTCTTGAGCACCAGAAGACTCTGGGAAGTTTTGAGTCAACAGTTACTGGGAAGAAGGCCCAACAAGAGCCAAGAAGTCCTGGGAATCCCCCCAACAGCTTGTCCACAAGAACCATCTGGCCAAAACAGGGGAAGTGAAAATAACTCCTCTCTGCCTTCACCATGGGCCCAGATTAGCAAAGAAGAAAAAAAAAGTTCTTCTAAGGAGGATTTACCACTAAATTTAGTCCCTGACTTTCATACACCTTCCGTGCATAAATAGGCTAAAACAGATTATTCCGAGAGCTTCCGAAAAAGAAAGTCAGATAAACTGTAACAAATTTGAAAAGGAGCCAAGAAAATTAATAGAAACAGTTTCACTGCTGTCTTGTTTCTCTTCCTAATTAATATTTATGCACGCACATTCCGGAGACGTTGCTGTTTGCTTAAGAATACACTGTTGCAATATTGTTGGCTACAGCTGTTTTTGCAGTAGGACTTCATTGAGCAGCCTGAAATTGACAGATGAATACCCTGGTAATTAAATTTCCTAAAGAGGAGGAGTTGTATCTCTCTTCCTAAAAAATAAAATGATTATGGTAACAACGATATAGGTAGAGAACTACCAAAGATCCTAAAATGGCAAACGGAGTTTTGAGAATCAAAAGTGTGTTAAGTTTTTCTCTTCAAAGAGCTGTCACGGGGTGAAGAATTACCAGACTGTGAGGTCTTGTTCCTAGGGGAAGGGGCAGGTGTCTGTGGAAAGCCAAAGCCTTTGCAAAAGGAAGGAGGGTTTGTGTTGGTAGTAAATGCGGGATGTCTTTACAATGACTTTGTTGTGACGGCTCTACACTGATAAGTCACAACCAGTGCAGCCTCTAATCCGGAAGTTTCATTCATACAAACCAACGAGTGCTGTGAGCTTGTCCCTGGAACAGGCCAGTTTGAAAACAGTGGCCAGGAATCCAGGAGAGTGGGGAGTTGCCTCCTAGAGTGCAGTATCCCTAATTACACCACAGTTAAGCTGCCCCTGAGCTCTTCAACACCACCTCCCGCCACCCGCATGCTGATCCGGTTGTGGTTTAATACAGTGAGGGTCCTAGAGTCACCCTTGCCCTTCCCCAAGCCAATTACCTTCCCAGCTTTTCCCTGGCAGGCTAGATTTGACCAAATTCCAGCATTTTTGTTATTCAGCATTTGTATAAAACATACTACCTTCTGAGGGCTTTGCAATCATTGATTAGCTATTAGCCAGCTTGTGATGGATGAGTGTGCAGTTCCTAAATTACACGCTGCACCAAATGAAGCATATATCTTTCCCAGTCCCTCCCTCCTCCCGCCCTCCCCTCTCCATCTCTTTCCCTCTCTGTCTCTCTTTGTCTGTCTGTCTCTCTCTCTCCCTTCCTCCCCAAGGAGGGATTGATTAGGTCCACACTAATCAATCCAGGCAGGACAGGATCTCGCTTCTGTGAGCAAGCTCTCCATCCCAGCGAAGCTGGGGCTCCCAGAGCTCTGACCACCTCCCTTCAGCTGCTCCCTGACGCTGCACAGTCGAGTCCCTTTTCATCACCAGTCTGTCACTCACACGAAATCAGTAAATCATTTCTCTTGTCAGAACTTTCAGCTTGGCCTCCCCTGCCCTCCTAGACTCTGATAGTTGGGAACAAATAATACTCTAACCACCTGTTTATTAATAAAACATTTGCCTCTCCTAACTCAAGCAGTAAGTAATTTGAAGTGACATTGCTGTTATGCTCACAGTTATTTTTCGGTACCGCTGAGAAATGCATATATTTATCTCTGTTTGGGGAAGCCCACATTTACACCCTCAGTTTTTCGTTAAAGGCACACCGTCTCCCCTTTATAGTTTGCTTGCCTTGCTCAGCTGCCTGTTTGGGTTCGTGTAACGTCTATAGGTACCTGTCTCTAGGGAGACTAGAGGCAAGCCAAAGAGAGATACTGGGCATTTTGAAAGCTTGCCAAAGGCACTGTGCCATCTTTCACTCCCTGTTTAAACAGGATTCTTTAACCGCATAAAGATGCCAAAACCTAGTCAAGGTATTATTTTGTTATGTACCCTGATGATCTATGATCTAATTTCACACTTTGTCTAAAAATTGGTTTAGTACCGATCGCAGTTTCTTGTACCACTACCCTGGGAGCTTACTGGCTCCAAGCCCATCCTCAAGTCTCAGCATTCAGATTGGTCTTCGCAATGTGTCAGCTAGCCCACCTTTGTTCAGTCATCTCCTCCAGGGTTCCCACTCTGCCCCCCTGTCCAGTGAAGCTTAATACCAGAAACAATTATTTTTCACCAAATTGTCAGACTTCAATTTTCCCCCTCTCATGCTAGATAACACCAAGTGTTTAATTCAGAGAAGCATTCCTGCAGTATTCCCACTGACTCCAATTAATGTGCATCCGTAAGGGGCTTATTTTCTGGCATCCTGACTAATTGCATATACCCAGTCTCCAGTTGAACCAGGTTTAAAAAAAAAAAAAAAAACTTATAAGGAAAACTTCATCAATTCTTTCTTTTGAATTTTTTAGCTTACTTGAAATTTCTGAATATTCTTTTCCCAGAGGGATTCCAGACCAAAGGGATCACCCTTAAAGCAGAGATCAGTTGCATTCATAATATTCCCAATAATACATGCGTTAGCAAAGCTGTCAACTAATTAGCCAAGGTTGTGCGGCAAGAGCACATCATATTGCTTCAACTGCACACCGAATAAGCATCTCTGCTCCTCTGGGAAAACTGATTAACATTTATCCTCCAATTTAAGAGTCTAGAATGATGTTACAAACAATTACCCCTTGAATCAATCATTATTAGTCCATTTGTGTGCAGGGAAACGACCCCTCCAAATTCTGGTATGTTTGTTAGTATATTTATTCATTTGCTCAAAAGTATTTATTGAGTGTTCACCATTTGTCAGGAATAGGTTAGATGCTGGAAATGTCACAAAATTTATGAAGCAAGGCTAGTCTGGAACAATAGGTTTATGGAAATAGAATCAAAAAGAGGGGTGGTAGGCAGAATAATGTCCCCCAGATGTTTATGTCCTAATCTCAGGAACTTGTTAATATGATATGTTACATGGCAAAGTGACTTGCAGATGTGGTTAAGACGCTTGAGATGCAGAGATTCGCCTAGGCCCAATCCTCTTAGATTGGGTCCCTAAAATCTGAGAACCTTTCCCAGCTGTGGAGAGAAAGAGATGTGATAATGGAAGCAGAGTCACTGAGATTCCATGTTGCTAGCTCTGAAGATGGAATAAGAGGGCCACAAGTCAAGGAATGCAGGTGGGCTCTAGAAGCTGGAAAAGGCAAGGAAACCAATTCACCCAAAGAGCATCCAGAAAGAAAAGAAGCTCTATGGGTACCTTGATTTTAGCCCAGTGAGGACCATGTTGGATTTCTGACCTATAGTACTATAAGGTAGTAAATTTTGTTCTTTTAAGCCACTAAGTTTGTGTAATTGGTTATAGCAGCTCTAGAAACTAATACAGGAATTTGTGTTCAAATACAACCATGCCACTCATTAGCCATGTGGTTTGAGCCCATTGCTTAACCTTCTCAGTGTCTCAGTTTCTTTATCTGTAAACTGAAGGTAATAATACCTACTTTACAGGTTAGTGTTGGAAAAAACTGTAAGACAAAGCTGGTGAAGCCTCTGGCATTATGCCAGAAGGCAATAAGTATTCAGTGAATAGTTGCGGACCATACTGTTGACACAAAACTCTGAAAGTCATCTCTACCAAACTATCCAAGGGTTAACATCACATCCTGCTAAGTAGACTAAGAACCCACCAGGTCCAAGGAAGCAGCAGAGATGCAGAGATACTACACAGATGGGAGAAGAGGACCCAATCATGAGTACAATATTTCAACATCCTGCCTGATTAAATCCTGTTGTAGCTTTCCTCATTTTACAGAAGGTCCTGGGGTGTTCTGTTGCTTGTGCCAGGAACACTACTATGAATCAGAGCTTACAGTTCATGTTCAGCTGCATCCCTGAGCACTTAAAGTGTGTGTCTAGCTACATTATGGTTGATGGTTTCTCTCCATTCACATTAATTCTGACCAACCACAGAGAGGCAATTGAGGAAGCATCCCAAACAGAGAATCCCATAGTAAAGAAAGAGCTCTGGATCTCTCAATAATGAGTGAGGATCTCCCAACATCAGTGATCTGCTCACATAGCTAGAGAGAGATCTGGTGACATCAAAGTTTCCGCATGCCTCTCGACTATAGGCTTCCAAACGAGAGAGCTTTTGAGCAGGCAGAGATCTTAAAGGTCACTGGGCTTAACCTCCCATGAAAAAGGAGGGAAGTTCATTGCTGATCAGAGGAGACTGCTGAGTCTCTAAAGGGGGCAAGAGGGTGGTAAAGTTTATCAGGGCCTTCTCTATGTGTAATTTGAAGATTAATAGCTTAAACCTCAGAAAGTTCATAACTTCTTGAGTTGTTCCGAATGGTATTATTTATAAAGAATAAGAAGTAGGACATTTAAACAGAAGAAACATTAGAGATCACGCAGTGATCCCTGGTGATCCCTGAATGTTTAAGAGGATCAGACAAGATGACATTTAAGATAACTTCCAAAGCTAAAATGTTATGGTATCCTTAATATTCTTCAGCCTTTTGAGGTTCTGTACCTAGAAGAGAGCCAATAAAATCAGAGGTTTAACCTAGTGAGGTATTTTCTTAAGGAACAATGTGGAACTTTAGGTAGTCTTTGTAATTGTCTATTGTTTTAATGTTAAATCCTAGAAGTAAAAGGTGGCTAACTTCCCAATGCTTTAGTGCATACAAGAATGCTAACACAAATGTTTATTTCAAGCTCTGTTGGAAAGAAAGGAAAGTAATCCACATAAAGCAGTGCATCCTTGCTGGAGAAGTATCGTCACAGAGACAAGAAGATAAGCTGATTAAAGGATAATGAACAATTTTTGCTTTTTTAAAGTGATAGTAATTATGCAGCTCAAATGCTTCAAGTGTGTACCTTCTCTTTAGATCAAATATCTTTACAAACTGTATTCTATGACCTTCACCAAAGAGCTGCTCTGAAATCTCCTCCCCCAACATGGCCACATGCTCCTCGTGTAGACATAAAAGTCCTGTCATTCCATTCCTTCCGTCTCTTCTTCCCACTCCAACATGTTTTTTTTCAATTTCCCAATCTGGAAAATATTTATTTTTCCTAGTGGCAAGGATTACAAATCTTTATGATCTTGCTTAAAACACCCCACTTCCAAGATTAACATACAATATATTAACTATATTTTTATAACTGAATCTGAATAATTTAATTTGTTCTGAATTCTTACTATAAATGTTAAAATGTTAATTCAAAACAGCCTATGAATAAATTCTATTTAGTCAATGTATAATTTAAGTTCCAAAAATAAGAGCTTCCACTGCCTTCCTTGCTGGTAATTAGACCCTTGTATATTCACAGTTTTGTCAGTGATTTCCAGGGCACCATCTCCAGAAAAATGTCTCTGTGTTCTCTCAACCCAGTTCTTCCCCTCCTGATGGGCCACCGTTGATTGCTTTTGCTGCCAGCAACCTCTGAGAGCTCACAGCTTCAATGTACACAGCTATCCTTGCTGGTTACCATAGCTGCGATCACCACTCTAGACTCAGGAGAGCCAATATAGCTATTACTTTCTTATATTGTTCCAAGTGTAGAACATGCTCTTCTTTTCAATCTCTCACAAAATAAGAAAGATCATTCCATTACTCTTGATGAAGGTTAATAGATGGTCCAGGGATGATGGAAGGGCAACAAGCAAGGCACAGAATGATTTACAATAAATGGTAGGAGCCCAGACAACTCCCAATGTTCTTTAAGGGCCATCTCCCTGAGCCATCTTGGCTGTTTCCCTGGAACCAAGCGCAGTTTCCCATCCCCATTGCCAGAAAGGCTCAGGTCATCTCTATGGCTCTGTACCTACACCAAACTATCTCTCAGACCCAGGGAAATGAAAAAAGCTTTTCTCTCATTTCATCACAAAACTTGTCTTTTATGTACTTATTTCCCACACTAAAATTCACTTCCTTCTGGAATGATTTACACAGTTTGGTCCCTTGGAACCCCAAAGACAGTCACACAATAATCTCAAATCTGTACATTTACCAAGGTATTTGATATTATGCTCTAAATAACAAAGCCTAATTGAAGCCAGGCAGGGAGGTGCCCTAATATCAATCCAGGTTTTTTCATTTTCTCCTCATCACTGATCCAAAAACTTTGGGCCTCTGATGTCATACGTATCACATAGGGGCATCTTGATACATGAGTAAAATTCTAGATATGACATGAATTATCCCAAGTGTGTGACCAAAATCATGGTGGGCTTCACAGTTTGCAATCAATGAAAGTATTCCATTTAATAATATTAAGAGAAATGCCAAATGGTTTAAATTATTCTACTTATACAATTTCAGTCACATATAGGTTTTCATGCTAAAACTTTAAGGTAAAATTCAGATTCAGAAATTGTATGGATTGTTAGACCAACACAAATGACCAAAGTATAAGATATACTTTTTTGGTCATAAGATTGAATATGTTGGCTTCTAAAATCCAGGAGATCTTTCAAGTCATTATTCAGTAGCATAGATCAGAGGCAGAAGGGAGAAGTGGAAAGGCAGTTAATATTTGATGGCAGTCAAGGGTGAACATTTTTACATAGGCTACCTCATTTAATCATGACAAACACCCTAAAAGGTAGGTGATGTTATTCCCATTTAATGAGTAATAAAGATGAGATTCATAAAGAATAGGCAACTTGAGTGATGGCGTGCAGCTAGGAAGTAGCAACGTTGGGATTTTTATTCAGTTTCTCTCTGGCTACAGGGTCTGTGATTTATCTTTAAAAACAATTAACAAAAACCTAGTAAGATGAACTTTGAATGAGATCTACAGCAAAGAGTAAAGAATTCAGACTTTTGCAAAACAAACCATTTTTGTTTTCCTTTGAGAAATGTCCATTGCCAAGTTAGCCAGAAAACTTTTGCTCCCAAGTCACTTGGTCAATATGGGATAGCCCGCTGGCACCAACTACCTAAAGGGTGGCGTGGACTCTCTCCTCAAGACAAAATGAATTAATTACAAAAAAACAAAAAAAAAAACATTTAATTGTTTGATAAATCAACTCTGGTGAAAAGAGAATCTATTACCTCCAGGCTTCCTGAAGTTAAGTGACTAGTGTTTATAAAGAATTACAAATACGATACACTTGCTAAGAGCTCCTATGTTGGCTCATAAATCCTGCAAGGTACATCATCTACGTGGGACATATGAATGATATTTATGATTTGAATGTTACTAGTGAGGAATCTGTGATTTAGAGGGGCTACAGAGCTTGCAAGCAATGGAGCCAAGAATCAAATCCAGGTTTATCTGATGCCACGTTCGGTGCACTTTCCACTGTTTCTTACAGTATCAGAAATTGCAGCACCATTTAAAACTTGATATGACTGTGAACAGGAGGTGTGTAAATGTGTATCTGAGAGAAGAATTTAGTTGTGCAGCTGAATGATCAGTGGGGCAGTGCTGGGTCAATGTACCATGAATAGATTTTTCAGGAACATTTCGGGACACGAAGGTTTGCTGGTGTGTCAGTTGACAGACCCTAGGGTCATTTTTCTTCCAGGAATGGGGGAAAATACCAAAATGGGTAGTATGCTAAGAAACCAGAGGCAAAAGAATTATATTAAAATCAAAAAATTAAAATTAGTAACTCAAACTTCTGTGTTTTGATGCCCCTTTGCCAAGAGACTTATGGGGAAATATCCAAAGTATTATAACATGAAACCATAAATACTAAATTCAAAAAGAGCCAAATTCTCTATAACTTTTCAAAAGGGGAACAGACCTAAAACAACAGTAACAACACAAATAGATGTACTGTGTTATGAAAGTCATATTGAAAACCAACTGCATAGTTAAGAATTGCTTGATTTAACATTTTAAAATAAACAGACATTTTTCTTTTTTCGGGCGTTGCTCCTCCAGATCTGACTTAGAGGCTTAAATAGATGGATCCTTCAAATAACTTGTCAAAAGGAAGACCATTTTACAGTTGACTTAGAAACTGATTTAGATGTTTTAAAATGTCTTTAGTTATATCCTTGATCTAGTGGTTAAAGATAGAATAGAATATAAAAAGGAAGGAGAAATAAAGCAAAGTCTGTATGTATATCCAATGCTTAACATTAAAGACAAATCAAAAGAAGAAATAAATATATATAATGAAGAAAAGAATTAAAGGGAAAGAGCAAGTGGGGATAAGGGAAGGATTATTTGATTCATACAGATTGGCAGTTTAAAAAGTTTAATACAACATTTCTCTTTTCCCTTTTATTTTTTTCCTTAACATTTCACCATGAACAAAACAAAATCAATGTTCCTGTTATAGGTGACAACACAGGCTGGCCATTTCCTGCTTGATCCTGAATTGTGCATGTGAAAATCTCTGTCACTTTGTGAAGATAGATTGTGTAATCTGGGAATAACAGAGAAAGAATCTGAATTTGGAAACAAAATTCTCATCAACTATGAAAAAAATTGTCAGTCAGTCACAAACGTGTTTGACCTCTGCCTATGTGCTGTAGACCCACATCTCTGAACTAATAATGAATTCTCTACCTTGCAACTCAAGGCTCCCATATAACAAAGTGGCATATGCAGTGAATTTTAATAATGATTATGTATATTCCTATCATCAAAAATAGTACTCAGGAGCTTCCCTGGTGGCACAGTGGTTAAGAATCCGCCTGCCAATGCAGGGGACACGGGTTCAAGCCCTAGTCCAGGAAGATCCAACATGCCACGGAGCAACGAAGCCCATGCACCACAACTACTGAGCCTGCGCTCTAGAGCCCGTGAGCCACAACTACTGAGCCCACATGCCACAACTACTGAAGCCCACGCGCCTAGAGCCCGTGCACCGCAACAAAGAGTAGCCCCCAATCACCCCAACTAGAGAAAGCCCGCATGCAGCAATGAAGACCCAATGCAGCCAAACGTTAAAAAATAAATAAATTTATAGAAAAAAATAGTACTCAGTTGAGAAATGCAAATAAAAACTACAATGAGGTGCCACCTCACACTGGTCAGAATGGCTGTCATTAAAAAATCTACAAATAATAAATGCTGGAGAGAATGAGGAGAAAAGGGAACCCTCCTACACTGTTGGTGGGAATGTAAATTGATACAGCCACCATGGAGAACAGTATGGAGGTTCCTTACGAAACTAAAAATAGAGCTATCATATGATCCAGCAATCCCACTCCTGGGCGCATACCCAGAGAAAACCATAATTCAAAAAGATACATGCACCCCAATGTTCATTGCAGCACTATTCACAATAGCCAAGACATGGAAGCAAACTAAGTGTCCATCAAAAGATGAATAGATAAAGAAAATATGATACACACACACACACACACAGCACACAATGGAATACTACTCACCATAAAAAAGAATGAAATAATGCCATTTTCAGCAACATAGATGGACCTAGAGGTTATCATACTAAGTGAAGTAAGTCAGAAAGAGAAAGACAAATACCATATGATATCACTTATGTGTGGGATCTAAAATATGACACAAATGAATTTATTTACAAAACAGAAATAGACTCAAAGACATAGAGAAGAGACTTGTGATTACCAAGGGGGTGGGGGGATGAGAGAAGGATGGAGTGGGAGTTTGGGATTAGCAGATGCAAACTATTATATATAGAATGGATAAAAAAACCAAGGTCCTACTATATAGTACAGGGAACTATATTCAGTATCCTGTGACAAACCATAATGGAAAAGAATATGAAAAAGAATATATATATATATATATATGTATATATAAAACTGAATGACTTGCCTGTACAGCAGAAGTTAACACAACATTGTATGTACATCAACTATACTTCAATAAAGTAAATTTTAAAAATAGTACTCATTTGAAAGATTCCTCATTCCTGCTATTTTGGATAAACAGGTACCAGACTTAGACTTATCTCCCTGCCCTAAACAAACAAAAACAGGACAAAATATATAAGGCTACTACTTTCAGGCATTGGATAGTGGGCAACAGAGTAATGCAATTCTTTTTTTTTTTTTTTTTTTGCTCTGTCGGGTCTTAGTCACAACAGGTGGGCTCCCTAATTGCGGCGCACAGGCTTCTCTCTAGTTGTGGCGTGCAGGCTCCAGGGCGTGTAGGCTCTGTAGTTGTGGCGCCCGGGTTCCAGAACACGTGGGCTCTGTAGTTTGTGGCAAGCAGGTTGAGGCGTGAGCTCAGTAGTTGTGACGCATCGGCTTAATTTCCCCGTGGCATGTGGGATCTTAGTTCCCTGACCAGGGATCGAACCCAAGTCCCCTGCATTGGAAGGCGGACTCATCACCACTGGACCACCAGGGCAGCCCCAGTACTACAATTCTTGAGAGAGGGGAAACAAAACAGGTAAGCCCCGTGATTTATACTGTTCTCTGCCTGGATATATGTATATATAATTTTCCAACCACTGCACAGAGAATTAGAACCCAGGCACAGCTCAGTGGTCCCACTGAGCTGAGGAGGAAAAGATCCAAGTGCACGGTTCCAGAAGCACCTGGAAGTGTAGCACAGAACAGCAGAGAGGAAGAGGCAACAGAATACCATAGGTGAGTGTCTGAAGGAGGGGGTTTTCTTCAGATCCCTGGACAAGTCCTAGCCTGTGCATATTCAGTGTGAGATTCTATAACATCTATCAGAGTGACTGCTACTGCTACAAGGTTGATAGTGGTATAGAGATTTTTTAAAGAATAATATGAAATACTGGCCCACTGAGAGTGAAAAGCATTGTTAATATCCTAAGCACACAGCTGAAACCCCAGAATGGCGACGCCTCAGGAGTTTCTTAAGAACCATGTCTTAGTTTACAGCTACTCTAGACATGTCCTTACAAACACTAAACAGGGCTTCAGTAAGATGAAGGAAACCTTCCAGTAATCAATTGCCTGTCAGAAAAAAACTCAATGTTCTTTTAAGGACGACAATATAGCCCAAACTCTACAATATATACTCCACAATGTCCAGTTTGCAATAAAATAAAAAATTTCTATGCATTCAAAGTTGCAGGAAAAATAGTATCCATGGTCAAGAAAAATATAAATCAAAGGGTAATGATCCAACATTAAAACTGGCAGACAATGACTTTAAAGCAGCTGTTAAACAGGTTGAAGGATTTAAACAAAAATAGGTCTTAATAAGTGACGTGATGGAAAATCTCCGCCAAGAAACGGTAATTATCTTTTTAAGGTGAATAGAAATACTAACTCTGAAAATTATAACCTCTGAAATTTTTAAATAGTCACTATTTGACATTAATAAAAGATTGGAAATAGCATTAGGAAAAGTCAATAAACTTTAAGACATCCATGGAAATTAACCTCTCTGAAAAGCAGAGAAATAGGGTAGAAAAAAAAATTGATTCTCATTGGCCTGTGGGAAGACATTAAGAAATTTAATATATGTGTACATAGAGTCCCATAATAAGAGGAGAGAGAAAATGGAGCAGAGAAAATATGTAAAGGAGTTGTGACCAAATTTTTCCCAAATTTGGTGAAAAATATCAATGTACAGATACCAAAAGTTTACCTAACTTCCAGTAGAGTAAATAAAAATAAAACCAAACCTATTCACATCACAGTCATACCTACTGCTGAAAATCAAAGATAAAGAGAAACATCTTAGAAGCGCCCAGAGGTAAATGGCATATTACATACAAAAGGAAAAAATAGTGACAATTCTTTCTTCATTAGAAACAATGGAAGTCGGAACACAAAGAAATGTCCATATTTAAAGAACTGGAATTTGGGAAAGGGGAGAGGGAACAGAGGGGGAGATTTTTCACCCAGAATTATGTGTCTAGTGAACACATTCCACAAAGCGAGGACAAAACAAATTTATTTTTAGATGAATGAAAGCTGAAGAAAGTGTTGCCAACATATATATATCATAAGAAATGGTAAAGGAATATGTTTTCAAGCTGAAAGAAAATGATACAGGATGGGAACTGATTATATAAAGGAAAGAAGAGCTCAGGAAAAAGTAATATGTGCCTAAATGAAAAAGAATTGTATTTTTGGAGAGAGACCTTCAAGATGGCAGAGGGGTAAGATGCAGAGATCACCTTTCTCCCCACAAATACATCAGAAATACAACTATATGTGGAACAACTCCTACAGGACACCTACTGAACACGGGCAGAAGACCTCAGATTTCCCAAAAGGCAAGAAACTCCCCATGTTCCTGTGTAGGGCAAAAGAAAAAAGAAAAAACACAGACAAAAGAGTAGGGATGGGACCTGCACCAGTGGGAGGGAGCTGAGAAGGAGGAAAAGTTTCCACACACTAGGAAGCCCCTTCACTGGTGGAGATGGGGGGTGGTGGGGGAGAAGCTTCGGAGCCACGGAGGAGAGCGCAGCAACAGGTGTGCAGAGGGCAAAGCGGAGAGATTCCTGCACAGAGGATCGACCAGCACTCACCAGCCCTAGAGGCTTGTCTGCTCACCCCCTGGGGCGGTTGAGGGCTGGGAGCTGAGGCTTCGGCTTCGGAGGTCGGATCCCAGAGAGAGGACCGGGGTTGGCTTTGTGAACACAGCCTGAAGGGGGCTAGTGCACAACAGCTAGCCAGGAGGGAGTCCAGGAAAAAGTCTGGAACTGCTTAAGAGGCAAGAGACCATTGTTTCAGGGTGCGTGAGGAGAGGGGATTCAGGGCACCACCTAAACGAGCTCCAGAGACCAGCGCGAGCCGCGGCTATCAGCGTGGACACTAGAGACGGGCATGAGACGCTACGGCTGCTGCTGCAGCCACCAAGAAGCCTGTGTGCAAGCACAGGTCACTATCCACACCTCCCCTCCCTGGAGCTTGTGCAGCCCACCACTGCCAGGGTCCTGTGATCCAGGGACAACTTCCCCAGTAGAACACATGGCACGCCTCAGGCTGGTGCAAAGTCATGCCAGCCTCTGCTGCTGCAGGCTAGCCCCGCATCCCGTACCCCTCCCTCCCCCTGGCCTAAGTGAGCCAGAGCCCCCTAATCAGCTGCTACTTTAACTCCGTCCTGTCTGGGCAGGGAACAGGCACCCTCAGGTGACCTACACACAGAGGCAGGGCCAAATCCAAAGCGGAACCCCAGGAGCTGTGCGAACAAAGAAGAGAAAGGGAAATCTCTCCCAGCAGCCTCAGGAGCAGAAGATTAAATCTCCACAATCAACTTGATGTGCCCTGCATCTCTGGAATACCTGAAAAGATAATAAATCATCCCAACACTGAGGCGGTGGACTTTGGGAGCAACTGTAGACTTGGGGTTTGCTTTCTGCATCTAATTTGTTTCTGGTCTTATGTTTATCTTAGTTTAGTATTTAGAGTTTATTATCACTGATAGATTCGTTTATTGATTTGGTTGCTCTCTTCCTTTTTTTTTTATATATAGATATATATTTTATTTCCTTTCTCTCTTTTTGTGAGTGTCTCTGTGTATGCTTCTTTGTGTGATTTTGTCTCTATAGCTTTGTTTTTACCATATGTCCTAGAGTTCTGTCTTTTTTTTTTTTAGTAGAGTTTTTAGCATTTGTTATCATTGGTGGATTTGTTTTTTTGTTTGCTTGCTCTCTTCTTTCTTTTTTCAGTATTACTTCCTAATTTTTTTTAATTTTTAATATATTTTTTATTTTAGTAACCTTATTTTTTTCTTTCCTTCTTTCTTTTTTTCTGCCTTTTATTCTGGGCCATGTGGCTGACAGGGTCTTGGTGCTCTGGCTGGGTGTCAGGCCTGTGCTTCTGAGGTGGGAGAGCTGAGTTCAGGATATTTGTCCACCAGAGACCTCCTGGCTCCATGTAATATCAAATGGCAAAAGCTATCCCAGAGATCTCCATCTCAATGCTAAGACCCAGCTCCACTCAACCACAAGCAAGATACAGTGCTGGACACCCTATGCCAAGCAACTAGCAAGACAGGAACACAACCCCACCCATTAGCAGAGAGGCTGCCTAAAATCATAATGAGGTCACAGACACCCCCAAAACACACCATGGGACGAGGTCCTGCCCACTAGAAAACAAGATCCAGCCTCATCCACCAGAACACAGGCACTAGTCCCCTCCACCAGGAAGTCTACACAAGCCACTGAACCAACCTCTAGCCACTGGGGGCAGACACCAAAATCAATGGGAACTATGAACCTGCAGCCTGCGAAAAGGAGACCTCAAGCACAGTAAGTTAAGCAAAATGAGAAGAAAGAGAAACACACAGCAGATGAAGCAGCAAGGCAAAAACCCAGTAGACCAAACAAATGAAGAGGAAATAGGCAGCCTACCTGAAAAAGAATTAAGAGTAATGATAGTAAAGATGATCCAAAATCTTGGAAATAGATTGGAGAAAATACAAGAAAACTTTAACAAGGACCTAGAAAAACAAAAGAGCAAATGAACAATGATGAATAACACAATAAATGGAATTAAAAATTCTCTAGAAGGAATCAATAGCAGAATAACTGAGGCAGAAGAATGGATAAGTGACCTGGAAGATAAAATAGTGGAAATAACTACCAGAAAGCAAATAAAGTAAAAAGAATGAAAAGAATTGAGGACAGTCTTAGAGACATCTGGGACGACATTAACTGCACCAACATTTGAATTATAGGGGTCCCAGAAGAAGAGAAAAAGAAAGAGACTGAGAAAATATATGAAGAGATTATAGTTCAAAACTTCCCTAATATGGGAAAGTAAATAGTTAATCAAGTCCAGGAAACGCAGAGAGTCCCATACAGGATAAATCCAAGGTGAAACATGCCAAGACACGTATTAACCAAATGATCAAAAATTAAATACAAAGAAAAATATTAAAAGCAGCAGGGGAAAAACAAAAAATAACATACAAGGGAATCCCCATAAGGTTAACAGCTGATCTTTCAGCAGAAACTCTGCAAGCCAGAAGAGAGTGGCAGAACATATTTAAAGTGATGAAAGGGAAAACACTACAACCAAGATTATTCTACCCAGCAAGGATCTCATTCAGATTTGACAGAAAAATTAAAAACTTCACAGACAAGCAAAAACTAAGAGAAATCAACACCACCAAACCAGCTTTACAAGAAATGGTAAAGGAACTTCTCAAGGCAGGAAACACAAGAGAAGGAAAAGACCTACAATAACAAACCCAAAACAATTAAGAAAATGGTAATAGGAACATACATATCAGTAATAACCTTAAATGTAAATGGATTAAATGCTCCAACTAAAAGACATAGACTGGTGGAATACATACAAAACAAGACCCATATATATGCTGTCTACAAGAGACCCACTTCAGACCTACAGACACATACAGACTGAAAGTGAGGGGATGGAAAAAGATATTCCATGCAAATGGAAATCAAAAGAAAGCTGAAGTAGCAATTCTCACATCAGACAAAATAGATTTTAAAATAAAGACTATTGCAAGAGACTAAGAAGGACACTACATAATGAGCAAGGGATCAATCCAAGAAGAAGATATAAAAATTGTAAATATTTATGCACCCAACATAGGAGCACCTCCATACATAAGGCAAATGCTAACAGCCATAAAAGGGGAAATCGACACTAACACAATCATGGTAGGGGACTTTAACACCCCACTTTCACCAATGGACAGATCATCCAAAATGAAAATAAACAAGGAAACACAATCTTTAAAGGATACATTAAAAAAGATGGACTTAATTGATATTTAAAGGATATTCCATCCAAAAACAACAGAATACACTTTCTTCTGAAGTGCTCATGGAACATTCTCCAGGATAGATCATATCTTGGTTCACAAGTCTAGCCTTGGTAAATTTAAGAAAATTGAAATCATATCAAGTATATTTTCCGACCACAATGCTATAAGACTAGATAGCAATTACAGAAAAAAATCTGTAAAAAACACAAAGATATGGAGGCTAAACAATACAGTACTTAATAACCAAGAGATCACTGAAGAAATAAAGAGGAAATCAAAAAATACCTAGAAACAAATGACAATGAAAACACGACGACCCAAAACCTATGAGATGCAGCAAACACAGTTCTAAGAAGGAAGTTCATAGCAATAAAATCCTACCTCAGGAAACAAGAAACATCTCAAATAAACAACCTAACCTTACACCTAAAGCAATTAGAGAAGGAAGAACAAAAAAACCCCAAAGTTAGCAGGAGGAAAGAAATCATAAAGATCAGATCAGAAATAAATGAAAAAAAAAAATGAAGGAAATGATAGCAAAGATCAATAAAACTAAAAGCTGCTTCTTTGAGAAGATAAACAAAATTGATAAACCATTAGCCAGACTCATTAAGAAAAAAAGGGAGAAGACTCAGATCAACAGAATTAGAAATGAAAAAGAAATAACATTTTATTGTTAATTGCACTGCAGAAATACAAAGGATCATGAGAGATTACTACAAGCAACTATATGCCAATAAAATGGACAATCTGGAAGAAATGAACAAATTCTTAGAAGAGCACAAGCTTCTGAGACTGAACCAGGAAGAAATAGAAAATATAAGCAAACCCATCACAAGCACTGAAATTGAAACTATGATTAAAAATCTTCCAACAAACAAAAGCCCAGGACCAGACGGCTTCACAGGCAAATTCTATCAAACATTTAGAGAAGAGCTAACACCTATCCTTCTCAAACTCTTCCAAAATATAGCAGAGGGAGGAACATTCCCAAATTCATTCTACGAGGCCACCATCACCCTGATACCAAAACCAGAAAAAGATGTCACAAAGAAAGAAAACTACAGGCCAATATCAGTGATGAACATAGATGCAAAAATCCTCAACAAAATACTAGCAAACAGAATCCAACAACACATTAAAAGGATCATACACAATGATCAAGTGGGGTTTATCCCAGGAATGCAAGGATGCTTCAATATATGCAAATCAATCAATGTGATAAACCATATTAACAAACTGAAGGATAAAATCCGTATGATCATCTCAATAGATGCAGAAATAGCTTCTGACAAAATGCAACACTGATTTATGATAAAAACCCTCCAGAAAGCAGGCATAGAGGGAACTTACCTCAACATAATAAAGGCCATATATGACAAACCCACAGCCAACATTATACTCAATGGTGAAAAACTGAAAGTATTTCCTCTGAGATCAGGAAAAAGACAAGGATGTCCACTCTTGCCACTATTATTCAACATAGTTTTGGAAGTCCTAGAGATGGCAATCAGTGAAAAAAAAGAAATAAACGGAATCTAACTCGGAAAAGAAGTAAAACTGTCACTGTTTACAGATGACATGATACTGTAGGTAGAGAATCCTAAAGATTCTACCAGAAAACTACTAGAGCTAATCAGTGAATTTGGTAAAGTAGCAGGATACAAAATTAATGCACAGAAATCTCTTGCATTCCTATACACTAAGGATGAAAAATCTGAAAGAGAAATTAAGGAAACACTCCCATTTACCATTGCAACAAAAAGAATAAAATACCTAGGAATAAACCTACCTAAGGAGACAAAAGACCTGTATGCAGAAAACTATGACACTGATGAATGAAATTAAAGATGATACAAACAGAGGGAGAGATATACCATGTTCTTGAATTGGAAATGTCAACATTGTGAAGATGACTATAATACCGAAAGCAATCCACAGATTCAGTGCAATCCCTATGAAAGTACCAATGGCATTTTTCACAGAACTAGAAAAAAAAAATTTCACAATTTGTGTGGAAACACAAAAGACCCCGAACAGTCAAAACAATCTTGAGAAAAAAAAATGGAGCTGGAAGAATCAGGCTCCCGGACTTCAGACTATACTACAAAGCTACAGTAATCAAGACAGTAATATACTGGCACAAAAACAGAAATATAGCTCAACGGAACAGGATAGAAAACCCAGAGATAAACCCATGCACATATGGTCACCTTATTTTTAATAAAGGAGGCAAGAATATACAGTGGAGACAAGACAGCCTCTTCAACAAGTGTTGCTGGGAAAACTGGACAACTACATGTAAAAGAATGAAATTAGAACACTCCCTAACACCATACACAAAAATAAACTCAAAATGGATTGAAGACCTAAATGTAAGGCCAGTCACCATCAAACTCTTAGAGGAAAACATAGGCAGAACACTCTATGACATAAATCACAGCAAGATCCTTTTTGAACCACCTCCTAGAGAAATGGAAATGAAAACAAAAATAAACAAATGGGACCTAATGAAACTTAAAAGCTTTTACACAGCATAAAAAACCATACAACAAAAAGACAACCCTCAAAATGTTAGAAAATATTTGCAAATGAAGCAACTGACAAAGGATTAATCTCCAAAATTTACAAGCAGCTCATGCAGCTCAATATCAAAAAAAAACAAACAACCCAACCCAAAAATGGGCAGAAGACCTAAATAGACATTTCTCTAAAGAAGATATACAGATTGCCAACAAACACATGAAAGGATGCTCAACATCACTAATCATTAGAGGAAAGCAAATCAAAACTACAATGAGGTATCCCCTTACACCAGTCAGAATGGCTATCATCAAAAAATCTACAAACAATAAATGCTGGAGAGGGTGTGGAGAAAAGGGAACCCTCTTGCACTGTTGGTGGGACTGTAAATTGATACAGCCACTATGGAGAACAGTGTGGATTTTCCTTACAAAACTAAAAATAGAACTACTATATGACCCAGCAATCCCACTACTGGGCATATACCCTGAGAAAACCATAATTCAAAAAGAGTCACCTACCACAATGTTCATTACAGCTCTATTTACAATAGCCAGGACATGGATTCAACCTAAGTGTCCATCGACAGATGAATGGATAAAGAAGACGTGGCATATATATACAATGGAATATAACTCAACCATAAAAAGAAATGAAGTTGAGTTATTTGTAGTGAGTTAGTTGGACCCAGAGTCTGTCATACAGAGTGAAGTAAGTCAGAAAGAGAGAAACAAATACCATATGCTAACACATATATATGGAATCTAAAAAAAAAAAAAAAAAGTTTCTGAAGAACTTAGGGGCGGGACAGGAATAAAGTTGCAGATGTAGAGAATGGACTTGAGGACACAGGGAGGGGGAAGCGTAAGCTGGGGCGAAGTGAGAGAGTGGCATGGACATATATACACTACCAAATGTAAAATTGATAGCTAGTGGGAAGAAGCCACATAACACGGGCAGATCAGCTTGGTGATTTGTGACCACCTAGAGGGGTGGGATAGGTAGGATGGGGGGGAGATGCAAGAGGGAGTGGATATAGGGATATATGTATATGTATAGCTGATTCACTTTGTTATAAAGCAGAAACTAACACACCATTGTAAAGCAATTGTACTCCAATAAAGATGTATAAAAAAATAGTATTTTTCTTATTTTCGTTTCTTTAAAGGTAAAATGAAGGTATGAAGGAAAAATAATAGCATTGTAATATCCACCTATAATCTATAAATAATTACAATATATGGAAAACACAGCACAAAGAATGGAGCAAATGAAATTAAACTATTACAAGATTCACAATATTTATACATTCGTGAAATTTGATTTTTGAAGTGGCATGTAATATATTTCAATATAATTTCTAAGAAGACTGTAATAATTTAAGATTTCATATGGTAATCTCCAGAGAAACTAATTAAAATGAATTTAAAAACCTAGAAACAATCCAAATATCCTTTACTATGTGAATAGATAAACTATATAATTGAATACTAGTTAGAAACTTTTAAAATAAATTTCTGGTATATGAAACAACATGGATAAATTTCATAGACATTATTTTGACCCAAAGAAGCCAAACACAAATACTGTCAAGTCTATGGTGATAGAAATCAGATCAGTGTTTGCTTGGGGCAGAAGGTATATTTCAAATCCAAAGGGACACATGTGAATACTGTATGACATTGATAAGGGTTATGTTTTCATGGATTTATACATTTGTAAAAACTGGCTAAACTGTGTACCTAAAATCCCTGCACTTCATTATAGGTAAATTGTATTTCAATAGAATTGCATTTAAATATCTCCTTTTAAAAAAACTAAGGGAATCACAAAGGAAAAATTACTCATAATACTATCACCCACAGGTCATGTTTTAAACTTTGATGTATGTATATATTTTGTACTATTTCATTCCACAAACTTTTCACACTATAAAAAACATTCCATGGTCTTCTTTTCATTATAAACTTTAATGTTGGCAAAATGGCTACATATCAATAAGTGTTCTGTCCCAGCATTTAAAAAATGATTATATAATGTAAATATAGCTAGATTAAAGGTTTACATACATGTACAAAATTATTAAATATAGCAATAAATATCAAAAAGCCTTCTTTTATCTTCCATTGCAAATCTCTTTGTATTGTTGAGCTCTTATCCCCACTGAGGATTAAACATTAAATTTGTCAAGTGAAAGTATCCCTGTCTTCCTGTTTAAAATACTCAGTAAACGGTAATTCCTCCATCTCTCAGGGTTTCTCCCCACCTTTCTTGGATGCTCCTTCCCAAAATGATGTCTCAGTGAAATGATGGCCTTTTCACAGCATTATATGAGGGGCATCTGGGCCTCATGATATCATTTGGGTCCTTGCAGTATTCACTAAAGTACGGCTTAGCCTAACTAATCACTAGTTGCCCTTCACCAGTATCTCCTTGGTATGGCTGGTGCCATTTGGCCTTTTAGCAGTCATGCTGTGACCCACTGATGGTGGCTATGGACCTTGCCCTTAGCTCCACTCTCAACCACATTGTTATGCTCTTCTAGTCACGAATTCCAAATTCTTCAATTCCGTTGGCCCTCTTAGCACTTCTGCATCTTGCTTAGAGAGCCTGGGAATTCTCAGCTGTTAATTCCACACTGGACACACTGGACTGTTCAAGACTGAAATTTCCTCAGTCCTACATGCCTAGGTACCTCCCACAGCCACTGTTCATTTATCATTCTGATGACTTGTTGAAAAAGGGCTGTGTTGAAATGGGAATGCTTCTGAGAAACTTGCATCCCCCCCAGACTATGCCTAGGGATTTAGGGTACCAGCCCTGATGTACCTTGAATTCTCCAAATCTCAAATCTTTTTTTTCTCTATGACGATTCAACTGTAAAAAGCAAGCCATGACATTTAGGTGTCCCTAATTTTTTTTTACCTTATCTTCTTCTCTCTCTTAGTTTTATTCTGCCCACTCACAATTTTACGAAGTAATTTTCCCTTTAATAAGTAGCAAAAATCTTTATATCACATCCTCCTCTTGGCTATTCTTTGATTTTCTCTATAGTCAAGCCTCTAAGTATTGGCTTTTTTATATGTAAAATCCTATGTATCTGAGTTGAAAGTCTAACTACTAATTTTAAAATGGAACTGTTTGAAACTCAGAGCAATGATGTCTGATGTCTCTATTTTCTTTTCAAGAGCCATAAGCTCCAGCTGAAAGCCTAGTTGTAATGGAAGAAGGGCAGGGGCAGACACAACAAGAAAAGAAATTGCATTTGGTCCCATGTCAAACGGCATCTAGTTTCAATAGCATTTCACTGCATGCTGAAATGCAGTGCCATGCATGTGCCAAAATGTGTTTAAGCTATCCCCCGCTGCTGGACACTTAGGTTGCTACTGTTTTTTCATTACTTTTGTTAAGTTCATAAAGGGAATTTTAAGAAGACTAGAGAACAGGGCTCATTAAGGGGAGATACAAAGATTTGGGTAGAAGAAAAAGCCCAGGCCCCTTTCTCCTCCAAATGACTTGCTGTCCTTACTGTTGGAGCTTGATTTGTGACACAATCAAGAATTCACGGTAGAAATGTGTTCATCCAGAGTCCATCATAACTGCCTTTAAGGAGTGCATCATTCCATGCGCCCGATGATGCATGTGCCTACTTCCCCAGATACAATGCCTGAAATACCTTGGCAGCTTTAGTCAGCAGTTTTCTACCTGGGGGTGGGGACGGGATGAATAGATCTGCTATCCATGATAATTTACAATTTGTAATAAACTAAATGTCATGCATGGAACTAATAGGCATCTTTGACGGCATTTCAATCATTTACACTTCTTTTATTGAAAACCTAATTTCTACTGAACGCTCCCTTCCTCTCATCCCCGCACCTAATCCATCACCAAGTCCTACCATCTCTGTTTTCAAATCTTGTCCACTGCTTTTCATATATGGTTCCATGATGCTAATGTCAGCCACATCCATTTCTTCTCTGAACTTTTGCAAAACCCAATGATAGCTTTTGTCTTACTCCCTACAACCCTTCACATAGCAGCCAATCATCTTTTAAAATGTAAAGTAGATGACACCCCTCTTATGCTTAAACCAGTTGTACTCAGAATAAAATCCAAACAGCTTACCATTTGTAAGTCAGTAGGTGGTCTGGCTCCTGACTATCTTACTTCAGCTCACCTTCTCTTTGCACATACTGTCCCTAAGCCCAATAGGGTTCCTTTCTGTTCCTTGAACAAGTCAGGCTCTTTCCTGCTCTTAGACTTTATACTTACTTTCCCCTCTGCCTAGAAACCTCTTTTCCACATTCTCAACATAGTAGATTCTTTCCTATCCTCAGGTCTCAAATCAAATATCACCTCCTCAGAGAGGCCTTTACTCACCAATCCAATCAAAGACCCTTCATGAAGTTCTCTATCTTCTCACCCTCATGTTGATCACCATCTGAAGTTGTTTTGGTTGGTTTTATTGTTTATTTATTGTTTTACATCTGTTTCCAGCAGAGGTTTGTATGGTCGCTAAGAAAATAAACTTTGACTTATTTACTCTTGCATCCCTAACACCTATCTAGAATCTGACTTACAAAGATACTTAATAAATATGTAAACGAATTAATAAATAAATGAATATAGGAGTCACTTTGTTGTGAATCTCAAACTGCCATGATTCTCACAGTAGATACCTTGACCGGTAGCATAGAGTTGCCTGGGAACATATTAGGAATGTAATTCCTGTTACCCTACCTCCCCCAGACCTACTAAATCAGTAATTCTGGTGTGGTCCAGCCATCTGTGTTTTAACAAGCCCTCCAGTCACAATTAACCTTGTTATCAATCATCCCCATTTGACAGATGAAGGAACTAAGAAAGGTTGAGTACTTTGTCCAAGTTAATAAGTGAGAGATCTATAGGTGCTGAGTCTGAAGTCCCAGATCTTAACCCCTGAATCATGCTTCCCATAAATCCCACGGGTCCAAGGAATTTAAATACCAATAGAATGAAGTTTTACCTTCAGGGTCAGTCCAGTGAGCCAAATATTTGAATCAATAATTGTATAATTGTGTGAAAAAGTGGCTAATATTTGAGTTATGTATAAAGCTCAAAGGGAACATGGAGGCATGATACCAGCGCTCTGCCTGAAATGATGAGGGAAAGGTTCTAACGCAAGTTCCGTTTCAGATGTGCCTTTCATAATAGGTGAGAATGAGCTAAAACAAAAAAGGAGTAGCATGGATGAATCCAGCTTCCTGGAAGTGGGGTTTGGGGTGAATGGGTGAGGGTGACAGGATACATTTGAAACACTACAGAAGTAGCCGGGCCCTGAATGGTCCAATCTGCATTCATCAGCAAGGACTGCCATACAAAATACCCTAGACTGGTGGCTAAAACAACAGAAATTTATTTTCTCACAGTTCTGGAAGCTGGAAGTCCAAGACTAGGGTGTCAGCATGGTCAGGTTCTGTCTGGTGAGGGCTCTCTTCCTGGTTTGCCAATGTCCACCTTCTCATGCTGTGCGGTTATAGCCTTTCCTCAGTGCATGAGCATGCAGAGAGAGAGTGCTCTGGTGTCTTTCCCTTCTTAGAAGTACAACAATTCTGTCAGAATAAGGTCCCACTCACTGAGGTACAGGACTTCAACATATGAATGTACGGGGGACACAATTAGGTCCATAACATTCTGCCCCTGACTACCCTCCCTGGAATGTATGTCCTTATTGCATGCAAAATTCATTCATTCCATCCCTACTACCCACAAAGTTTTAACTCATTTCAGCATCAACTGTAAAGTCTAAAGTCCAAAGTCTTATCTAAATATGATCTAACTCAGGTATGGGTGAGACTGAAGGTACAATTCATCCTCAGGTATAGTTCTTCTTCATTTGTGAACCTGTGAAACCAGACAAGTTCTGTGCTTTCAAAACACAATGATGGGACAGGCATAGGATAGACATTCCCATTCCAAAAGGGAGAAAGAAGAAAGAAGAAAGGGGTGACAGGCTCCAAGCAAACCCAAAACCTAGCAAGGCAAATCCCACTAGATCTTAAGGTTTGAGAATAATCCTCTATGGCTCAATGTTCCTCCTTCCAGGCTCACTGGGATGGCAGTATCACCCCCCCGCAGCTCTCTGTGGTGGCTTTGCCTTCTGAAATTAAGATGGAAACACCCTTGCCACATGGGTCTGTGGTGGAAGTGGCAGCCCTGATGATCTCTGAATTAACTTTAGGGTCCTTCCTCCCTCTCCTTGGAGAATAGTCCGTGTTCACAGTGGAATAGGTGTATGGCCTCGTCCTGTACAATCCAAGAAGTCTGACAGCTTTCCTTCATTTTGTCCCACTTTCTCTGTAACCTTTAGTCCACACCGGCAGTTTCTCTGCTGGTATCATCCCATTTTTATCCCTGACTTCTGCTGAGAGGGCTGACTAACATTATGGGTAACCTCTTTATGGAGTGATTATCCAGCTACATCGTTGGTGTTCCCTCCAGAACAAGCTTCTTCATTTTTTCACAATCTGGATAAGCTGATAGTTTTGCAGATCTTTCCATTTTGGTTCTTTTTTGCTTAACAATTCTTTCTTCAATTCATCTCTCTCCTCTCACATTTTACTAAAGCAGTCAGGAGGAACCAAACTGCCCCTTCAACACTCTGCTTAGAAATTTCTTCAGCTAAATATTCGATTTCATGGCTTGCAAGTTCTACCTTCCACAAAATACTAGAACACAATTCAACCAAGTTCTTTACTACTTTGTAACAAGAACCACCTCTCCTCCAGTTTCTAATAACCTGTTCCTCATTTCTGTCTGAGGTCTCTCCAGCATGGCCTTTAACATCCACATTTATACCAACATTCTGTTCATGGCAATCTAGGCTTTTTCTTGCATACACTTCAGAACTCCTCCAGACTCTGCCCATCATCCAGCTACAAAGCCCTTTCTACATTTGTAGTTACAGCAGCACCCCACTTCTTGATACCAGAATCTGTATTAGTCTGCTAGGGCTGTCACAACGAAATATACCACAGACTGGGTGGCTTAAATAACTGAAATTTATTTCTTACAGTCTGGAAGCTGAGAAGTCTAGGATCAAAGTGTGGGTAAAGTAGGTTTCATTTGGAGCCAGCTCTGGTGTCTCTTCTTATAATCAGCCTTAATAGGTGAGAGTCCAACCCTTATGACCTCATTTGATTTTAATTACCTCCTAAAGATCCTATATCCAAATGCAGTCACACCGGGGGGTTAGGACTCCAATATATGAATTCTGGGGTGCGGGGGACACAATTCGGTCCATAGCACCTTGATACAGAGTTTGCCTTTTACCCTAAGGAATATAAGGAATTGTTGAAATTTTTTAATAAAAGCATATGACCAACAATTCTCTTTGTATTCTTTCCCACCAAGGGCATAACATATACATATTTTAAAGATGGGTGCAGAATAATTTTTTAAAAATGATAAGTCAGCAATGCAACCAAAGGCACTTTTATCCAACCAGAGTGTGAAGTAAAGTTTGCTCAGTGGCACCTGTCAGTGGTACCTTCAGTCACTGGATTCTGCTTTGGCTCCTCTATTAATTTTTTATTGTGCCCCACTCCTAATTGGCATCTGTATGGTATTTGAGCCTTAAGCTTGAATTAAATATCATTTCACACACGCGTGCATGCACACACACACACACACACACACACACACACACAAACCCTGACAACTGATAATAAAGGGAAAGGAACCATTCTAAATTACCTGGCACTTGTGCAGTAAGGCAGACAGTGGGGATTGACTTTTCCAAGTGAATTGGGAACAAGATTCAGAATTTTTGCCTTGTAGCCATGGAATGATATTTTGAAATATGTTTTCATAAAGAATTACATGTCATTTGCAAATAATATGACAGATACTTAAGTTTGTATGGATAGCAAAACCTTTAAGTGCTTATTCCTAGTTTTTAATATTCAGTCTATGTAAGAAGCATCTCATTATCATATGTTTTATGCTCTCCAAATTAAAGAAATAGACTACTATATATAGGATGGATAAACAACAAGGTCCTAAGGTATAGCACAGGGAACTGTATTAAATATCCTGTGATAAATCGTAATAGAAAAGAACATATATATAGGAGGAGCTTCAAGATGGCGGAAGAGTAAGACGGGGAGATCACCTTCCTCCCCACAAATACATCAGAAATACATCTACATGTGGAGCCCCACTGAACACCCACTGAACGCTGGCAGAAGACCTCAGATGTCCCAAAAGGCAAGAAAATCCCCACGTACTTGGGTAGGGCAAAAGAAAAAAGAAACAACAGAGACAAAAGAATAGGGACGGGACCTGCACCAGTGGGAGGGAGCCGTGAAGGAGGAAAGGTTTCCACACACTAGGAGCCCCTTCGCGGGCGGAGACTGCGGGTGGCGGAGGGGGGAAGCTTCGGAGCCACGGAGGAGAGCGCAGCCACAGGGGTGCGGAGGGCAAAGCGGAGAGACTCCCGCACAGAGGCTCGGCGCCGAGCAGCGCTCACCAGCCCGAGAGGCTTGTCTGCTCAGCCGCCGGGGCGGGCGGGGCTGGGAGCTGAGGCTCGGGCTTCGGTCGGATCGCAGGGAGAGGACTGGGGTTGGCTGTGTGAACACAGCCTGAAGGGGGCTAGTGAGCCACAGCTAGCCGGGAGGGAGTCCGGGAAAAAGTCTGCAGCTGCCAAAGAGGCAAGAGACTTTTTCTTGCCTCTTTGTTTCCTGGTGCGCGAGGAGAGGGGATTCAGAGCGCCGCTTAAAGGAGCTCCAGAGACGGGCGTGAGCCGCGGCTATCAGCGCGGACCCCAGAGACGGGCGTGAGACGCTAAGGCTGCTGCTGCCGCCACCAAGAAGCCTGTGTGCGAGCACAGGTCACTATCCACACCGCCCCTCCCAGGAGCCAGGGCAGCCCGCCACGGCCAGGGTCCCGTGATCCAGGGACAACTTACCCTGAAGAACGCATGGCGCGCCTCAGGCTGCTGCAACGTCACGCCGGCCTCTGACGCCGCAGGCTCGCCCCGCCTCCTCTGTACCCCTCCCTCCCCCCGGCCTGAGTGAGCCAGAGCCCCCGAAGCAGCTGCTCCTTTAACCCCGTCCTGTCTGTGTGAAGAAAACACACCCTCAGGCGACCTACATGCAGAGGCGGGTCCAAATCCAAAGCTGAACCCCGGGAGCTGTGAGAAGAAAGAAGAGAAAGGGAAATTTCTCCCAGCAGCCTCAGAAGCAGCGGATTAAAGCTCCACAATCAACTTGATGTGCCTGCATCTGTGGAATACCTGAATACGCAACGAATCATCCCAAATTCAGGAGGTGGACTTTGGGAGCAACGAAATATATTTCTTTCCCCTTTTTCTCTTTTTGTGAGTGTCTATGTATATGCTTCTGTGTGTGAATTTGTCTGTATAGCTTTGTTTTACCATTTGTCCTAGGGTTCTGTCTGTCCGTTTTTTGGTTGGTTTTTTTTTATTATTACTTAAAAATTTTTTTTTCTTAATAATTAGTTTTTATTTTAATAACTTTATTTTATTTTATTTTACTTTATTTTATTTTATTTTATCTTCTTTCTTTCTTTTTTCTCCCTTTTATTCTGAGCCGTGTGGAGGACAGGCTCTTGGTGCTCCAGCCAGGGGTCAGGGCTGTGCCTCTGACGTGAGACAGCCAAGTTCAGGACACTGGTCCACAAGAGACCTCACAGCTCCACGTAATATCGAACAGCAAAAATGTCCCAGAGATCTGCATCTCAACGCCAAGACCCAGCTTCACTCAACGACCAGCAAGCTACAGTGCAGGACACCCTATGCCAAACAACTAGCAAGACAGGAACACAACCCCATCCATTACAACAGAGGCTGCCTAAAATCATAATAAGGCCACAGACACCCCAAAACACACCACCAGACGTGGACCTGCCCACCAGAAAGACAAGATCCAGCCTCATCCACCAGAACACAGGCACTAGTCCCCTCCACCAGGAAGCCTACACAAGCCACTGAACCAACCTCTAGCCACTGGGGGCAGACACCAAAATCAATGGGAACTATGAACCTGCAGCCTGCGAAAAGGAGACCCCAAACACAGTAAGTTAAGCAAAATGAGAAGAAAGAGAAGCACACAGAAGATGAAGCAGCAAGGCAAAAACCCACCAGACCAAACAAATGAAGAGAAAATAGGCAGTCTACCTGAAAAAGAATTCAAAATAATGACAGTAAAGATGATCCAAAATCTTGGAAATAGGATGGAGAAAATAAAAGAAACGTTTAACAAGGACCTAGAAGAACTAAAGAGCAAACAAACAGAGATGAACAACACAATAAATGAAATTAAAAATTCTCTAGAAGGGATCAATAGCAGAATAACTGAGGCAGAAGAAAGGATAAGTGACCTGGAAGATAAAATAGTGGAAATAACTACTGCAGAGCAGAATAAAGAAAAAAGAATGAAAAGAATTTAGGACAGTCTCAGAGACCTCTGGGACAACATTAAATGCAGCAACATTCAAATTTTAGGTGTCCCAGAAGAAGAAGAGAAAAAGAAAGAGACTGAGAAAATATTTGAAGAGATTATAGTTGAAAACTTCCCTAATATGGGAAAGGGAATAGTCACTCAAGTCCAGGAAGCACAGAGAGTCCCATACAGGATAAATCTAAGGAGAAACACGCCAAGACAAATATTAATCACACTATCAAAAATTAAATACAAAGAAAACATATTAAAAGCAGCAAGGGAAAAACCACAAATAACACACAAAAGAATCCCCATAAGGTTAACAGCTGATCTTTTAGCAGAAACCCTGCAAGCCAGAAGGGAGTGGCAGGACATATTTAAAGTGATGAAAGAGAAAAACCTACAACCAAGATTACTCTACCCAGCCAGGATCTCATTCAGATTTGATGGAGAAATTAAAAGCTTTACAGACAAACAAAAGCTAAGAGAATTCAGCACGACCAAACCAGCTTTACAACAAATGCTAAAGGAACTTCTCTAGGCAGGAAACACAAGAGAAGGAAAAGACCTAGAATAATAAACCCAAAACAATAAAGAATATGGTAATAGGAACATACATATCGATAATTACCTTAAATGTAAATGGATTAAATGCTCCAACCAAATGACATAGACTGGCTGAATGGATACAAAAACAAGACCCATATATATGCTGTCTACAAGAGACCCAATTCAGACCTAGGGACACATACAGACTGAAAGTGAGGGGATGGAAAAAGATATTCCATGCAAATGGAAATCAAAAGAAAGCTGGAGTAGCAATTCTCATATCAGACAAAATAGACTTTGTAACAAAGACTATTACAAGAGACAAAGAAGGACACTACATATTGATCAAGGGATCAATCCAAGAGGAAGATATAACAATTGTAAATATTTGTGCACCCAACATAAGAACACCTCAATACATAAGGCAAATACTAACAGCCATAAAAGGGGAAATAGACAGTAACACAATTATAGTAGGGGACTTTAACACCCTACTTTCACAAATGGACAGATCATCCAAGATGAAAATAAACAAGGAAACACAAGCTTTAAATGACACATTAAACAAGATGGACTTAATTGAAATTTAAAGGACATTCCATCAAAAAACAACAGAATACATATTCTTCTCAAGTGCTCATGGAACATTCTCCAGGATAGATCATATCTTGGGTCACAAATCAAGCCTTGGTAAATTTAAGAAAATTGAATCGTATCAAGTATCTTTTCCAACCACAATGCTATGAGACTAGATATCAATTAGAGGAAAAAATCTGTAAGAAATACAAACACATGGAGGCTAAACAACACACTACTTAATAACCAAGAGATCACTGAAGAAATCAAAGAGTTAATCAAAAAATGCCTAGAAACAAATGACAATGAAGACACAACGACCAAAAACCTATGGGATGCAGCAAAAGCAGTTCTAAGAGGGAAGTTTATAGCTATACAAGGCTACCTTGAGAAACAAGAAACATCTCAAATAAACAACCTAACCTTACACCTAAAGCAATTAGAGAAAGAAGAACAAAAGAACCCCAAAGTTAGCAGAAGGAAAGAAATCAGAAAGATCAGATCAAAAATAAATGAAAAAGAAATGAAGGAAACGATAGCAAAGATCAGTAAAACTAAAAGCTCGTTCTTTGAGAAGATAAACAAAATTGATAAACCATTAGCGAGACTTATCAAGAAAAAAAGTGAGAAGACTCAGATCAATAGAATTAGAAATGAAAAAGGAGAAGTAACAACTGACATTGCAGAAATACAAAGGATCATGAGAGATTACTACAAGCAACTATATGCCAATAAAATGGACAATCTGGAAGAAATGGACAAATTCTTAGAAATGCACAACCTTCCGAGACTGAACCAGGAAGAAATAGGAAATATGAACAGACCAATCACAAGCACTGAAATTGAAACTGTGATTAAAAATCTTCCAACAAACAAAAGCCCAGGACCACATGGCTTCACAGGTGAATTCTATCAAACATTTAGAGAAGAGCTAACACCTATCCTTCTCAAACTCTTCCAAAATATTGCAGAGGGAGGAACACTCCCAAACTCATTCTACAAGGCCATCATCACTCTGACACCAAAACCAGACAAAGATGTCACAAAGAAAGAAAACTACAGGCCAATATCAGTGATGAACATAGATGCAAAAATCCTCAACAAAATACTAGCAAACAGAATCCAACAGCACATTAAAAGGATCATACATTATGGTCAAGTGGGGTTTATCCCAGGAATGCAAGGATTCTTCAATATACACAAATCAATCAACGTGATACACCATATTAACAAATTGAAGGAGAAAAACCATATGATCATCTCAATAGATTCAGAGAAAGCTTTTGACAAAATTCAACACCGATTTATGATAAAAACCCTCGAGAAAGTAGGCATAGAGGGAACTTTCCTCAACATAATGAAGGCCATATATGACAAACCCACAGCCAACATCATCCTCAATGGTGAAAAAGTGAAACCATTTCCACTAAGATTAGGAACAAGACAACGTTGCCCACTCTCACCACTATTATTCAACATAGTTTTGGAAGTTTTAGCCACAGCAATCAGAGAAGAAAAATAAATAAAAGGAATCCAAATTGGAAAGGAGAAGTAAAGCTGTCACTCTTTGCAGATGACATGATACTATACATACAGAACCCCAAAGGTGCTACCAGAAAACTACTAGAGCTAATCAATGAATTTGGTAAAGTAGCAGGATACAAAATTAATGCACAGAAATCTCTTGCATTCCTATTCACTAATGATGAAAAATCTGAAAGTGAAATTAAGAAAACACTCCCATTTACCATTGCAACAAAAAGAATAAAATATCTAGGAATAAACCTACCTAAGGAGACAAAAGACCTGTATGCAGAAAATTATAAGACCCTGATGAAAGAAATTAAAGATGATACAAATAGATGGAGAGATATACCATGTTCTTGGATTGGAAGAATCAACATTGTGAAAATGACCATACTACCCAAAGCAATCTACAGATTCAATGCAATCCCTATCAAACTACCACTGGCATTTTTCACAGAACTAGAACAAAAAATTTCACAATTTGTATGGAAACGCAAAAGACCCCAAATAGCCAAAACAATATTGAGAAAGAAAAACGGAATTGGAGGAGTCAGGCTCCCTGACTTCAGACTATACTACAAAGCCACAGTAATCAAGACAGCATGGTATTGGCACAAAAACAGAAATATAGATCAATGGAACAGGATAGAAAGCCCAGAGATAAACCCATGCACATATGGTCACTTATCTTTGATAAAGGAGGCAAGAATACACAGTGGAGAAAAGACAGCCTCTTCAATAAGTGGTGCTGGGAAAACTGGACAACTACATGTAAAAGAATGAAATTAGAACACTCCCTAACACCATACACAAAAATAAATTCAAAATGGATTAAAGACCTAAATGTAAGGCCAGACACCATCAAACTCTTAGAGGAAAACATAGGCAGAACACTCTGTGACATAAATCACAGCAAGATTCTTTTTGACCCACCTCCTAAAGAATTGGAAATAAAAACAAAAATAAGCAAATGGGACCTAATGAAACTTAAAAGCTTTTGCACAGCAAAGGAAACCACAAAGAAGGCAAAAAGACAACCCTCAGAATGGGAGAAAATATTTGCAAATGAAGCAACTGACAAAGGATTAATCTCCAAAACATACAAGCAACTCATGCAGCGCAATATCAAAAAAACAAACAACCCAATCCAAAAATGAGCAGAAGACCTAAATAGACATTTCTCCAAAGAAGATATACAGATTGCCAACAAACATATGAAAGAATGCTCAACATCATTAATCATTAGAGAAATGCAAATCAAAACTACAATGAGATATCATTTCACACCAGTCAGAATGACCATCATCAAAAAATCTACAAACAATAAATGCTGGAGAGGGTGTGGAGAAAAGGGAACCCTCTTGCACTGTTGGTGGGAATGTAAATTGATACAGCCACTATGGAGAAAATTACGGAGGTTCCTTAAAAAACTAAAAAGAGAACTACCGTATAACCCAGCAATCCCACTACTGGGCATATACCCTGAGAAAACCATATTTCAAAAAGAGACATGTACCACAATGTTCATTGCAGCACTATTTACAATAGCCAGGACATGGTAGCAACCGAAGTGTCCATCAATAGATGAATAGATAAAGAAGATGTGGCACATATATACAATGGAATATTACTCAGCCATAAAAAGGAACGAAACTGAGTTGTTTGTATTGAGGTGGATGGACCTAGAGACTGTCATACAGAGTGAACTAAGTCAGAAAGAGAAAAACAAATACCATATGCTAACACATATATATGGAATCTAAAAAAAAAAAAAGAAAATGGTCAGAAGAACCCAGGGGCAATATGGGAGTAAAGATGCAGACCGACTAGAGAATGGACTTGAGGATACGGGGAGGGGGAAGGGTAAGCTGGGACAAAGTGAGAGAGTGGCATGGACATATATACACTACCAAACGTAAAATAGATAGGTAGTGGGAAGCAGCCGCATAGCACAGGGAGATCAGCTTGGTGCTTTGTGACCACCTAGAGGGGTGGGATAGGGAGGGTGGGAGGGAGGGAGACGCAAGAGGGAAGAGATATGGGGACATATGTATATGTATAACTGATTCACTTTGTTATAAAGCAGAAGCTGACACACTATTGTAAAGCAGTTATACTCTAATAAAGATGTCAAAAAAAAAATATATATATATATAACTGAATCAATTTGCTGTACAGCAAAAATTAACAACATTGTAAATCAACTGTACGTCAATAAATTTTTTTTTAAATTGAAGAAATATTCAGAAAATGGCTTGAAAAGAATTTGGAAAAACTCTATACCCACAAAGGTGTTTAATATCAGGCCTTTCTGTACTTAATGTCATCTTCATAGATCACAGATCTCTTTGACGCACTGTGATTATCCATCCAGGGCGGGAAATAAGGACAGTACAAGTTAAAGAACAAAAAGGCCTGCCTTTGCTTTCCTGTCACAGCCTTTTCATCAGTCCTAAAGCCTTATTTTTTTCTATCACCTTATTTTAACCTTTTTCTGTCTCCATAGGTTTCTGAGAATAAGAGCCACAATATTAGTAACATGAGTTAAAATTGAGTAAGCACTTGTGGTGTGTGAGACTTGGTGCTAAGCTCATTTAGTGTTTAACCCCAAGAAGTTGGTGCTAATATTATGGCATTTAAGTCAGTCTGAGATACCATCTTAGATTAATGTTTGTGCCTCTATACTGGACCCAGCTGCATTCTTCATCAGTTTACTCAGTCTCACCAGCTTTCCAAGCGGGGGCTCCTTGTCCTGCTTCTAGGTCCGATGATATCTCCAGAAGTTCCCTGGATATAAAGACATGGCCACCAAGGCCTAGGAGGGCAGGAGGGCCAGAAAGTGGTCAGCCTTCCAACATATGAACACCCAGCCTCGGCCTGACCTCCACCATGTTCACTGTGGTAGGGCGCTCCCCAGCTCCAGCACTCAGATCCAATCTACCCAGATCTTTGCAGGGTCTCTCTGCCCCAGTAAGGAGGTCAGATAACATAACCCAGAAGTGAGGGCAATTAAACCAAACTCTGACCAATGAGAGACAGGAGACATTATGGAAGTTTTTCACCATTCCCCCACACACATCAAAATGTTCTGAGACACAGTAGTTCCATATGGCTTTTCCAGACACATCCTTTCTGACCTAGAACTGGCTGGGTTTCTTGTGAAGCTGTGGCCAGCCTGGTAATGCATCTCCTGAGTTTGCTTTGCTTTTCTCTGTTCCTGACTCACTTCCTTCTTTCTATCCCTCTTTTGGACTGCAATCTTTACCTCTCACCCTTGCCCTCCCCACACAAAAGCGTCAGTGTATAATCTTGGCTTCAGGCCCTGTTTTCTAGGATACTCCAGCTATTAGAGCTGGAAATGTGGACATGTCATTGGTTACAAAGTGTGTTCTGAGTTCAGAGACTTTACATGTGTGAATTCTTTTAGAGGTAATGCCAGGCACTGTTCTGAGCACCTTCCATACAATTAATTCTTTTACTCCTCACAGACTCCCTTTGAGGGAGATACCATTATTCCATTTTATAGGCGAGGCAACTAATGCTCAGAGAAGTTAGGTAACTTTCCCAAGATCACACAGCAAGGAATTGATGGAGCCAGATGGGAACATAACTCTTTCTGATGCCAAAGCACAGGCTTTCAGGCTCTACACAACACTCTCCACACCTGCCTTTTTTCCTTCACAAAGCTACATTGGCCTATCTATGAGAGAGTGTCAGTGTCTAGTCACTGGGGTCCTCACTTATTTTAAAGATCTATTCAAAAAGTGCATTGATATTGAGCTCATCTTTCCCTTTGTGAAGTCCCATATCTTTGCAAAATCTTTTCTCACTACTTCAAACCTTTCCCTTCTTTTTTTTTTTTATTAGGCATCAATTTTATACACATCAGTGTATACATGTCAATCCCAATCGCCCAATTCAGCACACCACCATCCCCACCCCACTGCAGTTTTCCCCCCTTGGTGTCCATATGTCCATTCTCTACATCTGTGTCTCAACTTCTGCCCTGCAAACCGGCTCATCTGTACCATTTTTCTAGGTTCCACATACATGCATTAATATACGATATTTGTTTTTCTCTTTCTGACTCACCTCACTCTGTATGACAGTCTCTAGATCCATCCACTTCTCAACAAATGACTCAATTTCGTTCCTTTTTATGGCTGAGTAATATTCCATTGTATATATGTACCACATCTTCTTTATCCATTCGTCTGTTGATGGGCATTTAGGTTGCTTCCATGACCTGGCTATTGTAAATAGTGCTGCAATGAACATTTGGGTGCATGTGTCTTTTTGAATTACGCAAACCTTTCCCTTCTTAAGCAACTTTCTGTAATTACCACATACTGCCACATACTGTCATTTAAAAGAGAGAAGACATTTTTTATTGAAGTACAGTTGACGTACAATATTGTGTTAGTTTCAGGTGTACAGCAAAGTGATTCAGTTATTTATTTACACATATATATTCTTTTTCAGATTCTTTTCCCTTATAGGTTATTATAAAATATTGAATGTAGCTCCCTGTGTTATACAGTAAATCCTGTTGTTTATATTAATATATAGTAGTGTGATCTGTTAATCCCAAACTCCTAATTTATCCCTCCCAGCTCCCTTCCCCTTTGGAAACCCTAAGAGAGAAGAGATTTAAAATTCATCAAGTGCTTACCTAGGTATCAGGTACTGTATGGGCATATAAACAATCATTAAATTAATTCTAACAAAAATCTTATTTGGCATACGCTCTTATTCCATTTACAGATGAAGAAACTGGATCTTGGAGTGGTTAATAACTTGCTAAGGTCAGAGTGTTAATACACACCAGTAATTTCCACCGGTCAGTACATCATTTTAACACTCTTTCTTTTTTCTTCCAGGGCATAAAAACTAGGTTTTATACTTTTCTGTATTCCATAGTGTCTAGTGTAACACTGTATATGTGAAAAACACACACTAAATAGAGTAATAAATAAGTGCACTATAAGTATGCCATAAAATACAGTAGTGAAGGGGGAAGAAAAGTTATTTTACTGTGATGGTAATTCTCCTACTCACATATTTTTCTGGGGATTTATTTCTTTTAATCATCTAAAACTTGACCTCTGTGGTCACTTTTCTTGAAAAAATAGAAATCCTTGAGAAGATTCAGTATGTAACTGCTTCATTATCTTTTACCCTCTTCTGGAAACTTTGCTCAGAATTCTTACACTTAGATATATCTGCCAGTCCTTCAGACTCTGGAGAACAATTTCTATATTTATTATTGCACATACATACACTAGAAGGGACCCAATAAAGAAACATTTGTAAGTAATTCATGATCAAAACCAGTCTATGGATGTCAGGGTACATCTGACAAATGAATTACTTGCATTTTTAAAATCAGATCAGAATTTGGGCTCTCAACTTTTTAAATCCAGTCATTAATTCCTTAAGACAGGCAAAAACACTAGACCAACCATTTTCAGACCTTTGGTCTTGGCCACATACACAAAACCCTAAATCTACTTTAATCGCCAGCTGGCATTCAGATGTATGTGTGACGCTGGTGGGCTCACATTGAGTTTCTCCTACAGAAATTGATCTGGTGTTACCCAGAATAAGATTATTTCTTCACCTCTAATCAGTAGGGAAATGGAAATTACTTACTCCAGAAAAGATTAATCTACTTTTTTTTCTTCCATTTTTGTTAATCATCATGTCATTTCTATCACACTGAATGATATACATAGCTGTGGAATGAGATGTCCCAGAAATAAAATCTCACATTCTGCAGGCCTGTCTCCCGCCAAACTAGCAACTTTTCCAATACCACAGAAAAATCTGGGGGAGGTGGGCTGCATAAATTGGCGAAAAGGGAATAGTAGGATAAGAATAACAGCTTTTTTTCAGGTTACTAGATTTATATCTAGAATAATGTGGTACTTAAAGTTAGTCTCTTCAGCCAAAAATAGCATGAGCTTATTTTGCTTGCCCATTACAAGTCCAAATCTAATTTATCATCTGCTAATAAGACTCCAAGATCCTTTTCACCATCAGTGCTTTCCAGGTTTTTCTAACCCAGTTAATATCTGTATTTCACATGATTTTGCCCCATACATATCAGGTTGCACTTACCAAAACTGAATCTCATTCTATCAGTTCCTACCCCTGTTACTGACTTTTTCAGGGTCTTTTGTATGACTTTCCCCAGTGCACTTCAGCACAAAGCCTCTGTCCGTTTTGATACACTGCAATGTGCTTGATGAACAGTGACTCTGGGTAATAGTATGTATAATAGTTATTCAGCCTCCATAAAGGCACTGAAATAATTCAAAGCCCCAGACACCCATCCCACAAACAGGAATCCATGCCGAGCTATTTCCTTCTGAAGGTATGCATGGGTATGCACCCTGGAGTGAATTCTCTGCCAAACCATGGGGATTATCAGACACTGCAGGGCTCAGTAACAATCACTGACCTTGCAGACACAGTAAGCTGAAAAAATAAAATGACTTTATTATAAATTCCCAAATCCTAAAATTAAATATTCTACAAGCCTTCCAATTCAGGTCTCAAGTATCAGTCAAAGTTCTAAGCTTGGGTACAAATAAGCATTAGCTTGAATATTTTTTTCCCAACTCAATCCAACTATTAATTATATAACCCAGATATAAACCAAATAATATAGTGATTACAATAAACTGTAAGTGTAACAGAATGATTCAGGCCTCCGAAAGGCTGATACTCTGCGAGTGCCCTAAACAAAGCAGTTGATGCTGAATCCGCCATTTGTACAAATGTATATGCCCACTGTGATTGAATTAATTTTCTAGTTGCTAATTTTGATATTAAGTACAGTACATTTCATGACTAGCAGGTACCTTGATGGAGGGAGAATAAAGACCATCATTTAGACAAAAAAAGAACACTACTGGGATTCGGAAATCTGGGATACATTCCCACCCCTGACAGGAACCTACTATCTTGCTGGTCAAGTTAACACTTCTCTGGACTATATTTTCACCAGTAACTACAGGGAGGGGATAGATCATCAAAGAAACAGACAATAGTGTGGCATTCTACAATGTATTTTCAATCTACTTCTTTCCACAATAACTCAGTAATACTGGATAATTCATTTTTCATATACATGACCCAATGAGAAGCAAAAGTAATTTCAGAAACGTAGGTCGATTATCCTTTTTTAAAAGCTTTTTGGCTTTCTTAAGTAATCATATTTTATAATGGTAAATAATATCAATCTTATAACCAGAAGGTAATGAGCCCTTGTTCCATAGAAATAAACCTTGAGTTTGAAATGTTTCCACTGGGGCAACTCTTCATGTAAAACCCTGACTAAGGTTGATCTTATGATGGGGGGGGTGGGGGACATGTTAAACAGGAGCCAATATACTGTGTGTCTGGTTTATTTTAGTTAATGACAGCAAAAATCCTCTAACTATACTATCTGTGAATTAAGTAAAATGAAATCTATTGACCTATAAAATTCCTATTATATTCTACAGCTCTAATATATTATACTAACAATTATAACCCATCATGTTTCCAATTGAGCCATTGCATAGACCCTTAATAGAATAACACTTAAAAACACAAAAGAATATTTGGTAGAGAGATACAAAAGCATCTTGCTGTTAGATCTTCAAAGTGACTCAACGGAAGGCAGATCAACTCGGATATGATCTGCTTGTGTGTCCAGGTTGTGTTTTACAGGAACAAATCTGTGGTTGGTGTTGGGACACTCCTTATCGCCAGTGGAGGATAGCGCTGGCCAGGGATGACTTTGGTGGAGAGGACTCTTGGGGATCTTCTTCTTCACTTGCCAGCATAGGGGGGAGGGCAGGATACTCACTACTCAGGACCTTCCTCCTAGGACCCTCTTGAGCATCTGATCTCTGGTGGGAGGACATTGTGGGGGACAAGAGCCCATGCCAGCTACTCCTCTCTCACATGGGAGGGTTAAATCCAAGAAAGCTGCAGAGCTTTCTGCGTGAAGATCACCGAGACCAGCTCTGTCTGGCTCTAGTGAGGACCTGCTGACCGAGGATGAAGTTGGTCAGACGGGAGGGACTCTGGGGGACAGCCCACCTGCTCATCTTCAGCAAGGTCCACCTAGAGGCTTGATCCCACTTTCTTCATTCTGAAGAACTTACTCAAGACAGTTTAGGGTTTTCTGACACTTTATCCCCTTCTTTACAAAATTTGCCCACTCCTTCCTGCCATTTTTCAGATTCTTCTGAAAGTACCTTATCTTCTCTGAAGATTGAAACTTTCTTCCAAAGCCTCTGTTAGTGCTGTCCAAACCAGTTCTCCATTCTTGTGATGGGTTTTTAAAGATATTTTGCTGCAGATAGGAAGTCCACTAAGGGAAAAGTTTCACCTGTAATGTTAGTCACAAGCCAAACTTACTGTAAACATTAGATTTCTCTTCTTCCCATGATTTTCTAGGAGAATGTATTTTAAGACAAAGTAAAGAGGTTTGGTTTTCAGGCTCTTTATTAATGGTCTTTCTGTTTGCTAGATCTGAGAGTTTTTTCCCAGTCTAACTCCTAGTACAGTTGACTTAAGGTCTCCAAATTCTCTTTGGAGAATGTTTATGGCTAAACATATCAAAAATTTGAGTTTTCCTTTAGAAGGACAGAGATTCCAGTGGCCAATCCCTTGTCTCTCCTTGCATAGCCATTTAAAGCTCTAAGCACAAACCCCCTACTCTGACTATAAAATCACCATCTTCCCCAGCATTCTTTGGAGACCTGAGCCTGGGCTAAGCTACCTTGGCAGACCTGCTACCACCAGCTCAGGGTCTCCAGGATCAACATCACACTAAGCCTATCAGCCCTCAGTGGACCCTCCATGGCTCCCAAAGCCACTGCAAATTCATCTCAAATTGCCAGGATCCTGTGGCTACAACAGGTGACAGTGTTATGGTAAATATTCTTTCTGGAACCTCCTTAGTGCCTGGCAACCAGAACAGACCTCAGTGGAGGTGAGCGAGGGGGTAAGAAAAACAAAAACAGTATCTCTCCTAGCTTCTTTGCATGACCCACAAAGACGGGGATCTTATCCCATCACCCTGGGGTATGGACCAGGTTCTGTGGGCCAAAGGGGATGGCCTGTGGTTCTGGCCATCCTAAGCGCATCCTGGCTGCTGCAAGAACAGAGGAGGTCAATTTCCATGCCTGTAATTAATCCAGGTCACTAGTTGGGAAGCTCCATGGTGGAGCACTTGCAGGGCCCCAACACTGACCCCTGCTCTTCTTTCTCATCAATAAACTTTTTCTTCTGCGACCTTGGAAACCTAACCTAGACTATGACGATCAGGGAAGATTCTACCTCTCAGTGCCTCCTTGGTTTGTGTCTGGCTTGCCTGGAGTTTGTTTGGGGAAAGGTGTGAAGGGGGTTATGAGGAGTCCTGCATGAGGTTTCAACTTGTTTTGCTAATTTCACCATTAAAAAATAAAGAAGAAATCATCCAAATCTTCAAGTCTGTTACCTTTTTTCTTTAATAGACTTTATTTTTTAGAACAGCTTCGGGTTCACAGAGGTATTGAGCAGACCGTACAGAGATTTCCCATATTCCCCCTGTCCCCACACATACGTAGCCTCCCCCGTTATCAACATCCCCACCAGAGTGGTACCTTTGCTACAGCTGATGAACCTAGATTGACAATTCATTATCACCCAGAGTCCATAGTTTACCTCAGGGTTCACTCCTGGTGCTGTCCATTCTATGGGTTTGGACAAATGTATAATGACATGTAGCCACAATTATAGTGTCATACCAAGTCGTTTCATTGCTCTCTGCTTCACTATTCATCCCTCCTTGGCCCCCAACCCTTGGCAACTACTGATATTTTTCCTGTCTCCATAGTTTTGCCTTTTCCAGAATGGCATATAGCTGGAATCATACAGTATGTAGCCTTTTCAGATTAGTTCTATTGCTTAATAATATACATGTAAGTTTCTTCCGTGTCTTATCACGGCTTGATAGTTCATTTCTTTTTAGTGTGGAATAATATGCCATTGTCTGGATGTACCACAATTTATCTATTCATCTACTAAAGGACATCTTCATTGCTTCCAAGTTTTGACAATTACGAATAAAGCTGCTATAAACACCTGTGTGAAAGAGTTTGTGCGGGCATCATCTATTGCCCTTTTATAGCTGAGGAGTGGAAGGCTCAAAGATGCTAAGTGACCTGCCTAAGACCATCTGGGTCATACATAATAGGAGCAGAATCTGTACTGACATCTGACTCCCAGGCCTCTACTCAGTCAAATAACCGCCCAGTATCAGCTGTAATCTCTTCTTAGCTGTGTGATAATGGGGAAAAGAACAACAGATACTTTATAATGCTTACCTGCTTGCTTCCTGCAGGGCTTATTCCAAAACTTAACAAGAAGAGCAAATTCTGAAATAATCCAAACACCAGTCCATAAGACTAGCCTAAAAATAGTACGGGGACCACGTGCAGCAGAAACTGCATTGATTCACATTTAGAGTCCCTGAATTGGAATTCCAGCTCTATCGTATACTACTTTAACACATCCTGAACCCCTCAGTGTGCTCACCCATAAAATGGGAATATCATGAAAAGCACCAGGCATGACTGGTCTTAAGTAGAATTTAACTTCATTCCATCATTCATTTTTAACCAGATACAATCTACACAAGATGAAATTTTATGGGCTAATAATAGATTTTAACACCAGCTCTCATCCTTGGCCACACATTAGAATCACCAAGGGAGATTTTAAAAATTACTGATATCTGACACCAGAGATTCAGATTTAATTGATTTGGGGTGTGGCCTGGGCATTGGGATTTTTAAAAGCTCCCCAGGTAATTCTAACGTGTAGCCAGTGTTGAGACTGTAATATGTTAAAGGCTGGTATGAATGAGCACTTATGGATGCTAGCTAAGGATGGCCACGTTGTTAAGCGTTTAGTCCTCTCAACTGTACATGGGAAGCACTATTATTTTATTCGTGAAGACACTGAGACTCACAGAGATAAATAATTTTCCAAAGTCCCACAGCTATAAAATGGGAAGGTAGAGATTTGAATTTGGGTCTCTGTCTTTGAAGTCCAAGCTGGTAGCCACTAGCTAATGCCAGGAAGGCACGAGTTCCACGGGTCATATTTATTACAGTATATGGCATCATATGGCATGGCATCACATTCACACTGCAGTGTCAACAATCATCCCACTTTGTTCCGAAAAGGAGCTAAGCCAGATAACAGAGACCAAAATCCCAGGCCAGCGGAAATTTGGCAGTGGCAAAATTCTCAGTTAATTCACTTGCAGAGACCCAAACAGAGCAGATTTCTTCTTAGTCTTCTCAGATTCTACTTGCTGATCACCTTTGCCCACCATCTCATTCCTCCTTCTACCACATTGCCAAATGGATCAACGGAAAATTACCATTTGGAGTCATTCAGTGTCACTCAAGATGTACTTGGCAGGAGGAATGAAATTGGTGGCAAATGAGATTGAATGACAGTTGCCTTGTCAGAGAGATCAGAACCAGGGGGCAATTGATAAATACCCAACCCTGGCAAGAGCTGAGGGTAGAAGGCACATTTCCTGACAGAGTGCGATAGGTCCTCTTATTTCCATCACCCGCCGTTAAGCATCTAACCCTCTCCTGGGTTCACTCTAGTTCCTGTTCATTGCCTAAAAGAGATACGGACAGGGAAACACTTTTTAAGGACTCAGACATATTCAGAAAAGCTTCTCTTTGAGGTTCTATCTGAATTTCTAACTGTGTCATTAGTCTCCATCATGAGACTAAATTAAAAACTTGCTAAGAGACAGAGAGCTCCATCAGAAACCTCGGAGCAGTCAGACAGGAGATTAAGCCCTGAGTTACTCAGGCTTCTCCCTCATTAACATGTGAATCCATCAATGGAGGGAGAAGGAAGACGGGGACCCATCAGAGCACTGAATCCATCTGAAGACTGACGTTCTTTAGCAACTGTTATCAGGGAAGGGAGTGTGATTTAGTGAAACAGTCTTCATCTTTGTCATCAGGAGATGGTGGTGTGCATTCCAGCTGACGATCGGTTAGTCCTGTGGGCTCGAGCAAGTCACTTAAACTTCCTGAGCTTTAGCTTCCTCGTATAAATTGAGGATACAATAAATTCCTCACAGAGTTATTGGGAGGAGCAAATGGACTAATATACAAGAATGTACTTGCAGTGGCACATATATACAATGGAATATTACTCAGCCATAAAAAGGAACGAAATTGAGTTACTTGTAGTGAGGTGGATTGAGTTAGAGTCTGTCATACAGAGTGAAGTAAGTCAGAAAGAGAAAAACAAACACCGTATACTAACACATATATATGAAATCTAAGGAAAAAAAAAAAAACAGGTCATGAAGAACCTAGGGGCAAGACGGGAATAAAGACACAGACCTAATAGAGAATGGACTTGAGGATATGGGGAGGGGGAAGGGTAAGATGTGACAAAGAGAGAGAGTGGCATGGACATATATACACTACCAAACGTAAAATAGGTAGCTAGTGGGAAGCAACCGCATAGCGCGGGGAGATCATCTCTGTGCTTTGTGACCACCTAGAGGGGTGGGATAGGGAGGGTGGGAGGGAGGGAGATGCAAGAGGGAAGAGATATGGGGACATATGTATATGTATAACTGATTCACTTTGTTATACAGCAGAAACTAACACACCATTGTAAAGCAATTATACTCCAATAAAGATGTTAAAAATAAATAAATATTTCAACGAGAAAATATTAAAAAAAAAAAAAAGAATGTACTTGTAAACCAGTTGCCATCATGCAGATTAGCTGGCTGTCTCCTGTCGCTGGAGAGAATCATTACCTGCAGTTAAAAATCCCTGCTGCTAGTCATCCCAGAGCGGGCAACACAGGCATGCCCAACTGAGAAGCAGCCTGGCCACAAATCAATGCTGACTATTTAAAGCACCTACCCCAGTGACTTTTGCTTTGGGGCTCTGTTTGAAAGCACTACATGTTTTCTCATACATATGCCGTGTCTCTCTGCGTCCAAAGTCCCATGAGCTCTTCACTGTTACTCAGTTTCAGCCACTCCAGAGAATGGCTCTTTGAGCTGCTCCCTGGGACTCCTGCAAAAATAAATCTTGCATATGCTACATACTTTTTTTAAATTTATATCATACATTTCCAAACATACCATCCAAAAATTGGTAAAAATCTATCCATCCATTTCTTACATACTGCGGCAATTGCCAAAGAAATAATAAAATTAAAGTCAATTAGGTAGACCTTCAGTTAATTTTAATAAACTTTAATTGATTCTTCTGTGGCAGACATTGTGATATGTGCTAGGAATATAACAAGACATAGTTTACATCCTCAGGGGCTCCCAATATAGTGGGGGACACACACAAGAGATAATTTTTACACCATGGTATATTCTAGATTGATGTTTGTCCAAGAAGCTACGGGATCACTCAGGTGGATGGAAAACATTAGGACAGTCGAGGAGCCAGCCAGTCAAGGAGCCAGCCAGAATTAATGGTTTTTTTTTTTAATTTTTTATTTCTTTGGCCACACCGTGCCACTTGAAGGATCTTAGTTCCCCGACCAGGGATCAAACGTGGGCCCCAGCAGTGAAAGTGCAGAGTCCTAACCACTGGACCACCAGGGAATTCCCTCTTTTTAAAAAAATTTCTGAATGAATAAGTTTTGACTGAACTATTTTTGAATCCTAGAGTGAATCTAGGCACATAGTACAAAATATGGGTACATCTAGATTCTGGCGAAGTCATCCTCTTACACAATTTCAGGCATTTCTTTGCAACTCCATATATTCATTAAATAAGTAATATTAAAGATCCATTAGGTGCCAAGCACTGTGCTAAGAATTGAAGATAAGGAGAAACACAACACTTTCCTTGCTCTTGAGGGGATTTCTGTCAAAGGGCAGAGTCAAACATGCAGTGTAATAACTGAAATACAGTGCAGTGAGTGAAATAATAGAGAAATGTACAAAGCACATAGGTGGCCCAGATTATTTTAAGAACAGGTTTACTTTGGTTGGTCAGGAAAGGCATCCCTAAGGAACAGATGTTTGATTGATTCTCAGAGGCCTGAGGTAGGATGGGGTAGAGGATGGGGCGGGGAGAACAGGAAATTGTAAGTGCAAGGAACAGAAACAACAGCCCAAGGTATCTCCCAGAAAATTAAAGCCCGCACTCCAACAGGGAATGTTCTGTCACTCACCTTCTATTTGTGTAGCACTTCCTGCTTCTCTCAGTGTGTGACAACAGATTCTTCCACAAAGTCTAGAAAAGCATGGCAAGCACTCCCACGTGTGAGATGGGGTCCCTGCTTTGACCTGAATAGTCACGTGCCATATGTAAGTCTCTTTCTCCTTCTTCAGCCTCAGTGTGGCTAATGACTTCTGAGACATCTCCAACTTCCAAAGCGTTAAAACAAAAAAAGTCATTTTTTAATAGATCAGAAAATGGAACCCAGAGATAACTAAGTGCACAGACAGCTCGTGACAGAAAGACTAGAATTCAAGCCTCCTGGCTCGTAAGCCAATAACATCTTCACCATCCTGAAGTGACCGAACTGAGGTACAAATATGATGCTGGATATTCTCTCTTCCCCCTCGACTATCCTGCTCCACTCTGCTCTCTCCGGGGAAGCTGATTTCTACGGATTGTATCAACCAGTCTCTTCTGATGCCAAGCTTCCAACTGGATTCAACGGCCATCATGGAAAATGGGTCAGAAGATGAAGGGAGGCAGAGGCCAGGGTATTACATCCCTGGCTTCCTTCTTGTCAGACCGTTCCTCTGCCCGATGCCTCAGCACTTGCCTAGTGGCTCTCTCCTCTGGCTCCAGCTGGAGCTGCACCTGCAGCTCTCTCCAAGTGCTGGCAACCACTCCCTCCCCTGACACTGCTGACCCAGTGATGCAAATGGCTCCACATGACTGCTGGCACAAATGTGCCTGCATTACTTTCTTGTGGCTGCCCCAATATTAGCACAAAATCAGGTGGCTTAAAACAACAGACATTTATTCTCTCAGTTTCAGAGGTCAGAGTCTGAAATCACGGTGCCAGCAGGGTTATACCCCAGAGGCTCTAGGGGAAAATCCAGTCCTTGCCTTTTTGAGCTTTTGATGGCTGTCCACACTCCTTGGCTTATGGCCTCATCACTCCGATCTCCACCTCCATCTTCACATTGCCTCCTCCTCTTCTGTTATCTCCCTTCTGTGTTGTCTCTTTCTTACATGGACACTTGAGAAGGCATTTAGGTCCCAATTGAATAATCCCAGATAATCTCCTCATCTCAATATCCTTAACATAATCACATCTGTTACCTTATAAGGTTATTGTCACTCCTGATATATGAGGCGATATTCACAGATCCAGAGATTGGTACGTGGACATATATTTTGGGGAGGTTACCATTCAACCCACTGCAGTACCTCACTATTCTGTGTTGGTTTTCCTTAACTCTGCCTGCCTTATTTAAAATAATGCCTTCATTGGACTTTCCTCAGTTCCTCTGCTTGTCTGTATCACCTTTTTGATCCAATCTAATACAAATGCGCTTTGGTTACCCTTGCAGCATACGTGAGGGTACAGGAAGCCACAAAACAAAAATAATACATCAATTTTACTTTATAGCAAATAATTTATAACATTACTTTTTGTTTGTAAGAAAGCATAGAAATAATATGGAGTAGAATTCAAAATTCACATGAATTTTATAGACATGTGCTTTAAAGGAAGTTTATTACCCACTGAAGGTCATTTTAGATTCACTCCCTGATTCTTTCATCCAGCCACTAGGACACATTGATTCCCTACTGCTGTAAGATGTAAGAGTTTTAGAACATTAACTACCCTACAATAGTTTTATTCTTTTTTTTATTTTTAAATTTTTCTTGGAGTGTAGTTGACTTACAATGTTGTGTTGGTTTCTGCTGTACAGCAAAGTGAATCAGTTATACATATACATATATCCATTCCTTTTTAGATTCTTTTCCCATATAGGTCATGGCAGAGTATTAAGTAGAGTTCCCTGTGCTTTACAGTAGGTCCTTATCTATTTATAATAGATAGTTATAAATAGTTATCTATTTTTTATATAGTGGTGTGTATATGTCAATCCCAATTTGACTTCTGTTTTTAATGATTAGCCTCTGGGCTTGAAGGATACTGTTCACGAAAAGCAGAGGTTTTGTGTTGCTTTGACCCTATTCCCCTGGGGGCTAGAACCCTCATTTCACCTCCTTCTCCAGTTTCCTAGATGTGCAGGGGTAAGATGATCAGGTAGTACAGTGACGTTATGTTGCTCCGGTTAATGAGATTTGCAGTTTTGGACCATGCCTACACCTTCATTAAAGGAACTCTAGATGAGTACTCATTTTAATATTCTAGTCAAAGCTCTGGTCTCCATGGATGGCTCTGGGTGACAAGTGAATGGCAAAAGTGAAGGAATTATAACTTAGCAGACGAGTGACACACAAATGGTATATCTTTGCAAAACCTGACAATTTAGGATTAACCTCCATGACAACAAAGCAGAACAAAAGAATCATGGACAACGTGTTCGAAGACCCCCTCAGAAAGCCTAATGCCTAATTTCGTTATTCTTGACTCATCCCTTTTTATCATTTTCACAGGCAATTCATCCGAAAATTCCTGCTACATAAAAAATATATCCAGAATCCAGCTACTTCTCACCGACACCCTGGGAGGCAGCTGCCCTGGCTGATTACAGACCCTCCTAACACAACTTCTGCTTCTGTCCTTCCTTTCTATAGCCTATTGTCAGTGCAGTCTTCTTTTTAAAACATGAGGCATATCATATTATTTTCCCGATGAAAATCTTCCAGTGGCTTTCTATATCAGTCCCTAGTAAATGGCAAAACTTTTTAAATGGCTTTCAAGGCTCTCAGCCAGTGTTTCTCGATGGGGGTGTAAAGCAATGAAGCCGTCCTTTTGTAAATTTCTCCAGGGTGTTTTTGCTGTCACCACGAGTGGCATTCTCCATCTAGTGAGCAGTGCAGGGCTACTGAATGTTTTGCAATGCATGGACAACCCACACAGTAAGAGTTTCCTTGCCTCCTGCATGGCTTTCTGGTATTTTCTCTGGACATTATACATCACTTTATTTGGAACTTTATCAAGAATCGTTCTTTTCACAAAGCCATGTCATCAATGGCAATGTCATTCATGATATTTGAGTCACCATTATATCACATCTGTATCAATCTACATTTTCATGTCATGGTTATGGATATTCTGACTCAAGGTGAAGCATCTGACCGCTTCATTATGTCTTCTGATGTAATCATACACTAGAGTTTACATATATTTTTAGAAATTTCTCACATATTTTACTCTTAGGGAATTACATAAGTTTTTTTTGAAATTATGTGTATAAGTAGGTCATATTATTGACAAATTTAGTTACAGGAAAGTTATAGGAGGCATTGCAAAACATTTGCTATGGTATGGGCCATTGGGTCTGATAGGTGTACTTTATATGATCTGGCCAGTGTCACCTCTGAGGTCACCAAAGTGCTATCACCTCCATCTCTACTTGGTCTCCTTGCCTAGCAATCCAAGCATGGTCTCACCTCAGGGCCTTTGCAATAGCTTTTCCTTCTCCCTGAAATGCTCTCCCCACGGATATCCACGTGGCTCTTCAACTGAGTTACTTCAGATCTCTGCACAAACTTCACCTGAGCAGTAAGAACTTCCCTGACCACTCTTTGTAAAAGAGTAACCCCTCACTTCTGGTGCTTTCTCCCTTACCCTATCTTACTTCTCCAATGCACTTATCGTCCAGCTGATAGCCTCTATGTTTTATTTGTAAATGTATTTTCTTCTTGTCTGTCTCTGCCAGTTGGAATGCAAGCTACCAGACAGCAAGGCCTTTCATTCCATCAGTGCCCAGACCCATGCCAGGCACATAATATGCACTCAATATGTGTTTGTTGAGTAAATAAATGACCATTCATTTTAATTTAAAATGTTAATTTAGAACAATTTTTTAAAATTTTTTAGTTCTTTTCTTGTTTGCTAAATGGTCTATTTTTTTTTTGCAGTATCCTCTTTTTGTTTCATGAATGCAATATATTTTCAGGACTCTTCAAAGATATTAATGGTAATTTTGGAACTTCCCTGGTGGTGCAGTGGTTAAGAATCTACCTGCCAATGCAGGGGACCTGGGTTCGAGCCCTGGTCCAGGAAGATACCCCATGCCACGGAGCAACTAAGCCTGTGCACCACAACTACTGAGCCTGCGCTCTAGAGCCTGTGAGCCACAACTACTGAAGCCCACGTGCCTAGAGCCCGTGCTCCGCAACAAGAGAAGCCACCGCAATGAGAAGCCCGCGCACCGCAATGAAGAGAAGCCCCCGCTCACCGCAACTGGAGAAAGCCCGCGCACAGCAATGAAGACCCAACGCAGCCAGAAATAAATAAATAAATAAACAAATAAATTGATTAAAAAAAGATATTAATGGTAATTTTATTTGTTTTTAAATATTGTATTATTCCTGCATTTTCTGTTACTCTGAATCTCCCTCTTATTATCTACTTATCCATATATCTAGTTATTTATTTACTATCTTAATCTTGTGTCATGTTAGAGGCTTCCTCAAATGCCAATGACCCTTGCTAGTCTACATTTTTCTGGGTGCAACACAAAAATGCTGACTGGAGGTTCTGGGGATGGGGGTGAAGCAAGGCCTGTCAACTAGTGTTTGTCAATGAGAAGTGATCAGGTGGCCAGCTGCTCTGCTCAGTGAGTGTGGACAAAAGTCAGTCCCTGCTAGGATTTTCTCTGTGGTGGTGCCAGTTTTCCAGGGATGGTCCCTCTCAACTCTTCCCTGAGAAGTATCAGCCTGGCTGCTAAGCTCTGGAATTGGATACTGCTCAATAAGAAGGCCTGTACTTCGTCCATCTATATGCTGTCCTAGGCCTCAGCTCCCCATTTCTCCATACCTGCCATTCCCTCTAGCCTCTCTGGTTCCATTCTACCAGAGTCACTAGCTTATTCTGGGTAGACAGTCAGCATCTAGGGATCTAATTGCTCCTTAAAAAGACTTCAAGCAGGGGCTTCCCTGGTGGCGCAGTGGTTGAGAATCTGCCTGCCAATGCAGGTGACACGGGTTCGAGCCCTGGTCTGGGAAGATCCCACATGCCGCGGAGCAACTAAGCCCGTGAGCCACAACTACTGAGCCTGTGCGTCTGGAGCCTGTGCCCCGCAACAAGAGAGGCCGTGACAGTGAGAGGCCCGTGCACCGCGATGAAGAGTGGCCCCCGTTTGCCACAAGTAGAGAAAGCCCTCGCACAGAAACAAAGACCCAACACAGCTAAAAAATAAATAAATAAATAAAAATTAAAAAAAAAAAAAAGACTTCAAGCAAATCCTCTGTTTCCAGCAAGTCCCTCCTTAACCCTCCCCCACCACACACACACACACACACACACACACATTTTATCCATAACTTATGCTTGGTGCTTCCAGTTCCAGGGCCTTATTGAAGTGAATGGGTTAAATCAGAATGTTTCCCAATGATGCCATAGTCTGGAGGCATTTAACTTTCATTTTGCTCTGTGCCATTAACTCACCATTCTTCCATTTGTCAGAGTTTCATTGCAGATGGTATTTGTGTTTTGACTTTAGTTCTTCTTGTTTTGGGGGTGATTTATGAGTAGAGAAAAAAAGTAGAAAGGTCTTTATTCTACCATTTTGAAATCATTTTTTTTCTACAGTGATTTGTAACAGCACGAAAGGTTTTCTTGTTTATTTTAATTTTTATCTAAACATATCTCTATTTTCCTTGGTTTCTTCACTTGGTCTAATAAGTTTTTGCGTGTCTGACATATGTCAAGCGATGTCAAGGGTAGCAGCAGTAAGCCAGACGGACATGGGCTCTTCTTTCACGTAACTTACGGCTACGCTTGTGAGGATGTTATGAAAGGAAGCATTCAGAATGCTGTGCAATCCCACCCTACTTATGGTCACCTGGTCAAGAAGAGATAGAGCCTGATGATTTTTCTGTTTTAACTTTTATCTAATGCACAGCAACTCTTAATTGTCCTTACTCTGTACTTCCATACTGATCTGTACAAACTTCTGCCACTGCCCTTACAGTACTCTCTTGCAATTGTAGGTTTGTCCATCTCTCCTGTCACATAGGAGAGAACAGGCCACTTCTTATTCATGTCTGTGCCCCAGTGCCTAACACAGTGACACCGATATCAGTGGAATAAGTAAACACTTGTTGATTGCACTAACTATCTACCTTCACTTTAACTGTACAGGAGGACAGGGAAAATGGGACTGAAAGTCAAGAGAAGGTTTAACATACAGCAAGAACAAACAAAAGTTAATATCTTCCACACGAGCCTACCATACATAAAACTGGTTGAACTAACACCAGCAATTAGGACTTCAGCCCCACCACCACATTATCTGATAGAAGTAAAGGAATAACATTAGCTCCAGAAAGAGAAGCTTCTTGGGGCCAATACAGATGTGGCCCTAAGGGCCAAACCCTAGGAGCAAAAGGAGACCTTGCTGACAGCTCCGCTCTGGCCAATACAGGGAATGTTCTGTGATTGGCAGCTGCAGATTTGGAGTTTATGTAAGTTTAAATCCTGGGTAACCATACACCCTTCATGAACTAGCTAGTGCCCTACACAGCTGTGACCCACAATGAAAAAGGAACATATTATCTTCAGTTTAAACGTGTAGGCTATATTAGTTTCAGTGGCTTTTTACAAAGTTTCCATCACCTAGCAATCATGGACACTTTATCCTCTCCTCGGGTCCATAACTGTCGTATTAAAACCAGTTATGAGTTTTAATATCTCAAGAAATCTCTATCAGCTCAATAAATGTTTGAGAGGAAACTCAAGGCTGACAGCATATTTATTTATTTCTAAGAACAGTTCAGAACAGTTCAGTTCTGGAAAAGAGCTCAGCCTCTCATGCCACAAAGAAATGGGTTTGTTTATTATTATATATTAAAAAATGCACTAAGCACTTACTATGTGCCAATTAATGTGTGGCGCATCACAGGGGATCCCTAGATAAACAACAATGCCTCTGCATGTGGGAGCTTACAATCTGCAAGAAAATGAAAACAGAACAATCCTTAAGTTATACTGCGATAAGGAACGTTAAAAGGATGAACCAAGTTCTGTGAGGGAACAGCAGAAGAAACGATTCCTATGGATTTGGTCGGAAGGGATGAAGGCTTCACCGGGATCCTCTGTGAGACACGTATAAAGAACGGCTAAAAGTTTGACTAACAGATATGAGGGGAAGATATATCTACTGAATCGATTTTAGTGTCTAGACACAATCTTAGTAACCGTAATTGCTAAATTTTATCGAAGAGATTTCACGTGCCATACCCTGTGCTACGGGCTTTACCCTATCTCATTCAACCCTCAAGCAATCCTCTATGAAAAATACTTTGATTCATTGAACAAATGCCTTCTGAATACAGACCATGTGCCAAGTAGTCTCATTATTGCTATTACTCGTAAAAAGGAAGTTGAGGCTTAGAGAATCAGTAGAGCTGGGATTTGAACCCACACGATCCAGAGTCTGCTAGCAGAGCACTATATAACCTCCCACAGTGAAGTGGTCTAGATTTGGCCTGTCCAGTATGAAAGCCAGTAAGCCACATGTAACTACTGAGCACTTAAAATCTGATTTGCCTGAATTGAAATGTACCACAAGTGTAAAATACATACGAGCTATTCAAGACTTCGAATTTTTAAGAGTGTGAGACATCCCTAATAGTTTCTTGTATCACCTGCATATTACAATGATAATAATTTGGATGTATTGGCTTAAGTAAATATATTATTAAAGTTAAGTTCATCTGTTTTTCTGTTTTTATTTTAATTAATGTGGCCACTAGAAAATGGTAAGTTACCAATGTGGCTAACATGATAGTTTTACTGGACTGCTCTGATTACAACAGAGACGAGTACAGAGATGCCTTCAGGGTGCCAGCACTGCAGTCTAGTGGGGGAGATGGACTGTATCCGAAGCAGTATAATGCAAGGCATGTGGCAATTGCCAAAGGGGGACACACAAATATGCACTGTTATTTAAGAGTTCAAAGCAACCAGAAGCTTCTTCTGACTAGGATAATTGGATGTCTCTACTGGTTTGGTTACAATTTAATTTTCACAAAATTCCAAATCTGAATATTTTCTCTAACCCATGGGCTATCATGAAAATACAAAGAGCCCAAAGAAAAACCTCTAATTATGACTTCTGATGGCTCAATCAGTTACCTACATAGGGAGTGAGAAAAAAATGGATTAACAAACTTCATGGCAACCCCAGAACCTAATTAATTCAGAACTGCTCATAAGTAGCAGATTTCCTTCATCTAGTAAATATCTCATAAGTACATACCTAATGCTGAGACTAAGCTATTGGATTATACTAATAGTTCATTTCCTGGGTCCCTTCTGCCTCCTCTACCCACACATTACGGAAGATAGCATTAGGCAGAGAGAGAACTGACCAAACCATAAACAATTGGATGTAAGAGGGAAAAGCAAAGAGTCCCAGAAAATCCACAAATTTGGTAAGTATCCTCTGAATAAAGAGAATTAATTATATCAACATAGCTCCATTGGGACACCACTGGTTTTTCATTTTGATTAATTTAAGGAATCTCAATCTAATTTATGAACCAGCAGGATGTTTTGAGAGATAAACAAAGCTGTCTGCAATTTGCGTTTCTCCTGACTTGGTCTGGCTCGAATTTCACATTTACCTCATTTTCTCCATTGTTATGGACTACTTTTTACAACTCAAACAACCAGATGTGCTTCAAACCGGGAGGCCAAATTCTTCTCCTGAGTATTCTCCTCCACAGGAATTCCTATAAAAAGTGTTGTAAAGAGTGAATCTTCCTGGCAGCATTTTGAAGGCGAGCTCTTTGCTCCAAACGGCATCAAGTTACCTGGAGACCTTTCAGAATTTATGGTTCCGGAGCTGTAACTTTCAAATGCAAATGTGATACAAGCAAGACTACCCGAGACATGAAAACATATTGAGATGTCACTGTAATTACAGAGGACACAGACCTGGTCAGTAAGCCAGGACTCTGTGCATGCAGTGGTGGTTTGCTTCAAGCCAGTTCCTCTCTCTCCTCAATTCCCAGAAGCTCAGCCAAAAACAGAGACAAACCGAAATGGTGTGAGCACCTTTCTATAACTGCAAACACTGACAACGGATCTCCATTGTGTGAGCCAGCCTTGAGTCTCTCCCAGACTCGATATACCAGACACCATATTGACTTCAATTCTTAAAACAGTGCTAATTAGAAATTATTCATGCCCACTTTAAAAATTAGGAAACTGAGCTACAGAGTGATGAGCAACTAGGGTCAAAACCAGAAGAGTTAAGTTACTTCCATAGGGGAACAAGGATTCAAAGACAGGCTTGAACCCGAACCCGTGTCCGTGCCCCCAACTCCATGACATATTTCCTACCACAGTTATTTTATTTCAACACTGTACAAATGCATCCTCTCCATCATTCTGAAAAGTATTTGATATAATTGGGCAAATTAAGACGGAATTGTTAGCCATGTTTTCTCATCCATAGAATGGGTTGGTGGTAACAGTCCTATCATAAATCTGGTTGTTAAGTGATCGTATGTGTTTCTTCCTACATATGTATTATTTTGCCTAATTACTTCCCATTTCATTCTGCAAAGCGTTTGAAATGGCTTGACAAGTTATCCAGCTGCTCTAGGCCTGCATTTCCATCTATAAATGCGGATAATAACACCAGCCATGTGCTGACACATGGAGCTACTGGTATGAAATAACGGACCTGAAAACATCATATTTATTGCAGGGTTCTGCACAAATATGACTTTTCAAGTGGGCATTGCAGCTGAAGAGTTTGAGAGTCAAGAATTTTGTTTTACTTCTTCTCTTGACTCATAAGAGCGTAAAGTGAGGCAAATAAAACACTCTATCCCCTTGTTTCTAACTTTCAGTTACCCACACACTTGTGATGTGCTTCTTTTAATTAATTCACCATGCTCCTACTGTTCACAGCTCCAAGGGTCCAGGGAAAAATGGCGGCAGACTTCATTTCAGAGGCTGCAATACTACCTGGAAGAACGTTTCTGGAAAGATGAGTGAATACTGAGTGGTCAGCTTTGGGGATACTTCATAGCAATCCCCAAGGTAGTATTATCTGGACAGCTCAATTCTGTGACTAAGGAGAGCTAAGTAAAGCCCTCACAGGTAAATATTGAACCAGACATTAAAACACCACCAGACACCATTCATAAATAGCAGCTGCTGGAAAGAATGTGGAGACCTCATCACCTGGCAACAGCTCTGATTAAGGCTTCTTCAAGAGAAGAGGGTGGGAGAAGGAGGGAGAAGGAAAATCAAACATCCATGGTGTGTGGCCAGGCCTCCATGTCCTCACACATCAAACTTTCCTCAAAAAAATGCAAAAGGGATTACTCAGAGACTGTTAGAAAATAGAAAGATCAGGGAAAGGAATGGTGTGGTGCTTCTGGAACAGGAGGTGGTAATGGGGTCAGTCTAGACTCTTTTCCACAATTCTGATCTTCCTAGAATTGTTTGATGGTCCAGAGATATTGCCTGGGGAATTTTCTGCTGACATGGCTCAGATTTTTATCGTGCAGAGTTTGTGCCAGTGTCACACACATAGGAGAGAAAGGAGGAAGCTGGCACTCATGGAGTACCAACCATGTTCTATGCCCTGTGCTAGGTGGTTCATTCCCAGGACCTCATTCCATTCTCACAAGAGCTCCACAATCATTCGCAATGTACAGAGCAGGAAACTAAGAGTCAGAATTATGCTCAGGTTATATAACTAGTAATTGATCAAATCAGGATTCAAACTCAGGTACCTGTTATTCCAGGTTCTTTCTACTCTACCACAATCCAGCACTGCCTCAGCAGTAGTTACTCCTAATTGAACTTTTCCCCATTTCTGCTCATCCACCATGAAGCCCATGATACTCCAACTAGACTGGCCAGTTCAAAGCCAATTAAGCCATGAACTCTGCTCCCAGAAGTTTTTCCTTAGTGCTATTCAAGTCTCTATCTATTCTAATTTTGTTGTCCCCAAGTAGAATTTTAAGTGGAAGTTCTTATACATAAACTTTGTGTGGACACAGAGATTAGTGCATGAAAGGGTTACATAAAGCAAATGGTCCAAGTCCTCTAATTTTACAGATTAGAAAACTGAGTCCCTGAAGGGTTAAGCGTATTTGTTTAATACCACAGAGTTGGTAGTGAGGACAGTAACAGAGTCCAGCCATGTGTCTGTCTCAGAGTATCTTGAGATTGTGGGTCCTGTAATCTAAGAACTATAAAAACAAATAGAAAAAAATATACATGTATGTGTGTGTGTGTGTGTGTGTGTGTGTGTGTGTGTATATATATATTCCAAGTGACCTGTATTTAAAACTTATCTTAGAACTTGCTTTGTGATCTTAAATACCTTATTCAACCCCTTGAAACTTTGGCTTCCTTATCTATAAAGTGGAATTGTTAATCTCTACCTTAATGATTTTGAGAATTTAAAGAAACAAGATGGGTAAAACACCTGATACAACTTGGCACATAGTAGCTATGCAGTAAAAATTAAACTTTTCCCCATACTTTTTATAAATTTGAGAAAAGAATAGAAAGCAGTAACAGCACTGTTGCAGTGTTTGTTTGTTTTGTTTTTTCAGCCCACTTAAATTCTAGAACTGTAGGTCAAACTTGAATGAAACAAAGACTCAAGATATTAGACCTGTAAACCAAAAAAATGCAACCCAGTGACTTCTGTAGCATAAAAACATCCACAGTTATCACATAATTTATCCAGGTTGTCATCTGCCTATCAGCACCACGTTCCTGTACAATTAAAATTGTTCACTGCCATAACTGTGTCCATCTCATACTCACAAGGCCAAGTTCTCATGTGATCCAGTCAAGGCCACTCTTCTGGCATCAGCTTGGCCTCACAATCTGTCTCTTTTTTCTTGCAACAGATTGTACTCAATCCTATACCATATTCCCCGACTTCATGAAACAGGATATATGCTCTGTTGTAGCAAAAATTAATGTGCATTAAGTCTACAGATCTCTGCTCTCCCACCCTAAAATCCTGAAGTCTGTCTGAGCCCTAGGTACCCAGGCTACAATCTAGGAAATGCACCTCTTTCTCACTTCCTACTTCCCTTCAAAGTGAATAAGAATTTGTTGGATGATAAATCAGTACTCCAAGAATGAAGGCTTTTTTAGGATACATGTTAGAAATTAAGATTCAAGATTTGTTTTTTTTATTATACGGACTATGTCTCTAATTTAGTACTGTCTTCTTCAATCAGAATCACTGTATATGACTCACAGAAAGTGGCAGGTCACTTTCCATTCTAGGATATTAGTTCAAATCTGTCAGTGCTGATAATGGCAGACAATTGTCTCCATCTGTGTGTGCTGTCTGTTGGTTTTAATTGAGTGTATATTGAACAAATATTCACTGTCACTAAACTGACTCTGCTGGATCTTTCTGACATTTTCAGCTGGTAGAATGAAGACCAAAAAAGAAGAAAGAAGAGAGTGAGGGAGGGAGAGAAAGGAGGGAGAGAGGAAGGAAGGAAGGCAGGGAGGGAGAAAGAATCTCATGTGCCAAGACCCACAAAATGCTGGGTGTCATCAGGAAGGACAGCAGAAACAAAATGGAAAGCATGACCTCACACTTTATACAGGTGACTACAGGTCACTTCATAGGGACACAATTTGTTCTCTAGCTCTGCATCACCTGTGCCCACCTTCTTGGGGCCACTAGAGCCAATCCACAGAAGCTCCAGTCCAGGGAACTCAGCATCAAGACCAGTCACTGTGAATCCTCTAGTCTTACATCTTAGTTCTAATTATTGGGCTTCTTTATTTCCCCTATGGTGAAGCCTCACCCTTGTCTTCTAATTCTAAAATTTGCATTCATATCACTTTCCATGGTATGTCACTGCCCCTGCCTTGATTACCACCCAATATACTGTGTCCTTCTAGAACAAAACTGAATTATTATTATGAACTAAACATCATATGAACTAAACATTCACATTTTAATCCTCACAAAGTCCATTTATATAGGTGTAATTACCCCATATTATAGATAAGGAAACTGAGGCTTAGAGGGGTAATTGACCTAAGGTCACATGGTAGTAAGAAGGGAATGCATTTGACATAGTTTTTCACTCTAGAACTTAGTTTTTTTAAGCCATACACTAAATGCCTCCCTTATCCCTGCCATACAAGTATCATAATCTAACGGTGTACGAAGATAAGAAAATGAATAAAACTGGAACATGACACAGGCGTGTAAACTGCGTTATGTTACCAAAGGAAGAAGCAATTCATTCTCCCTCAGAAAACTGTAGAAGGCTTTATTTTCATGATGAGTCTTGGAAGAAATGTGAGGATGGGCTTTCAGGAAAATGGAAATGCACAAATGGCCACTAGTAGCTTCTAGTTAGAATTAACATGTTTGATAGAAATGTGTCAATAACAGAAGCTAAAAGGTTACTGGAGACCAATTAGAGAAGAATTTGAATGCAAACTAATAAGTTAGGACATTGCCCTGGAGCAAGGATACATTTCAATAAAAATTACCTTTGCCCACAGTTTGGAGAATGAATGAAAGCAGAAAAAAATCTAGCAGAGAGGATATAATAATTACAGTCCAGATGGAGATGACGGAGCCTTATCCGGGTCTGCTGTAGCAGGTGGAGGGGCAATTAGAAGGAAGGATTTAAAGTTATACAATTGGTGGGCAATTGGGTTATGAGGGTTGAGAGTAAAGGATTAGTTGAAGATTTGATTTGATTTTAGGCAATAGTTCCAGAAATCTTAGTGTCCTCAAACTAAGAGATACAAAGTGAAATTAGAACAATGTGAGAAAGTACTAAACCATATAGCACGCTTTTAAAATGTGTAAGATCATGAGCAGGTAGTCTAAAAGAGTGCTTCTCACATTTTAATGTGTATATAAATCACTTGGGAATTTTATTAAAATGTGGATTCTGGTTGAGTAGGTCTGTCGTGAGGCCCAGGAACCTGCATTTCTAACAAATTCCTGGTGATGCTGACGCTGGTCCAAAGACCACACTTTGAGTATCAAGATTATAAAATACGAAAAGGGACTTTCAAGACCCTTTTACTCAGATGGCCATTATTTATTATTAAGTATAGATCAGTAAAGAAAACTGGCAATGGAAGTTTTTGGAGGGATGAGGGTGGGGAGGATAGAATATGCCTCGTCTTTTGCAAGTGCTGCATGAAGGCCCAGGACGCTGTCCACAAAGCATCCTAGTGTTGCTTGAGGAGGCCACGTGGACCACGGATGTCTTGGCAGTTCTCCCTGGGAGGTCTTTTCAATGTGTGAGATGGAAAGAATGAGCCCCATGTAACTGCAGAGTTACCGCCTTCACAGCCAAGAACATTCACCTTCTATAGAGTAAAGGTTCCCCTGGCTTCTTCCTTTGCCAAGACTTAAGACAGGCTGGAGATGGAGATGAAAACATTTAGTAGTCAGCTCCCTTAAAGAATGTCGAAAATACACACCAGGGATCTTTGTCCAAGAGTAAATAATTATTGTTTGGCAAATGTTTAAAACAGTGGATGGAATTGTACATAAATCTTGTTCTCTCCTTACCGACGACTACTTGCCTGCTTTAACTTGCAGGTGTGTTGTTGCTTGTTTCTGTTTGAATCTCGTTTCATAATGAAAGTACTCAATAAAATTACCTTTTAAGAAATGTGTGGTGGCTCTTGCAGCCACCGCCTGGAGCCTCCGGGACCCTCCACCTCAACGCCCCCGCCCCGCCTGCCCCGCCATGCCGTCGGAGAAAACCTTCAAACAGCGCCGAACCTTCGAACAAAGAGTAGAAGATGGCCTGCTTACCTGAGAGCAGCATATCCTACCAAAATCCCGGTAATAATAGAACAATACAAAGGTGAGAAGCAGCTTCCGGTCCTGGATAAAACAAAGTTCTTGGTGCCTGCATGTCAACACGAGTGAGTTCATCAAGATAATTAGAAGGCACTTACAGCTCCACGCTAATCAAGCCTTCTTCCTGTTAGTGAATGGACATAGCATGGTTGAGTGTGTCCACGCTGATTTGTGAAGTGTATGAAAGTGAGAAGGATGAAGATGGATTCCTGTGTATGGTATACGCCTCTCAGGAGACTTTTGGAAGGAAATTTCCTGTGTAAGACTAAAAAAAAAAAAAAAAATGTGTCTGTTCTCGAATTTTTTAAACCCTTACCAAGGAATAAAAAAGGAATGTTACCAACTGAAAACAAAAAAAGAAATGTGTGCTAACAACCACCCCTTAAATATATTGCAGTTTCTATAACATTAAAGACTCCAAGAATTGAAAGGAGTTTTAAAAGTCTGCTGAGACTACCAGTGATTCTACACTGATTTCCAACTACGTGATCAGCTACCGTCTACTTGAATACCTCCAGTGACAGTCAGCTCACCACCACACAGAGGTTTCAGTATACTTGCTGACAGCTCTGTTGGAAAATTCTAACTTATGTTATGCCAGGCTGGCTTCATGACTCTTTAATTTATTAGTCCTAGTTCCACTCTGTAGAGTCACAGAGAAAAAATGTAACATCTTTTTCAAATAACAGTTCTCCCAACATTGAGCTACTGTGGGCTCTGCTTTCCAGGTCAAAAATTCTTAGTTCTTTGGACTGTTCCTCATATAAAATAAATTCAAATCTCTTCTCCATCTGATTACCTGTACTCTAGAAGTACTCCAGCTTTCCTCTTAAATTGTGGTGTTCTCAGTCAAAGGGAAAACTCAAAATGGAACTCAGAACAGTTTAGATTAAACTGTGCCTATTACATCCTTTATTTTAGTTATTTTTTCCACCTTAATGAACCCTACAATCACACTAATGAGGCAGAAAGAGAAAAAGAGTAAGAATCTTGTGGAAAAAAGGATCTGGGATCAGTCATCGTAGTCTCTACTCTTATTAGCTGTGTGAGCAAATTATTTCATCTCCCTGAGCTTAAAATTTCAATTTATAAAATGGCAAAAATTAACCTTAAAAATTAATGATGTACATAAAATTTATAGGCAAATGTATGCAAAGTCCCTAATAATGCTTGGCATATAATAGATATTCAATAAACTATAACCATTATAAATGTTGGTATTTTGGTGAGGCATGCCAATGGTTAATCTATATCTCATTTAGAATCACCTTAAAATCCTTAAGCACTTTTATGTCATATTTCACTAGTACAATTATTTTTATTGTGAAACCAGTGGCATAAATTTACCTTTACCTATTTACTTTTATTTCTTTCAAATGTCCACCTATTATTTCAGAGTCACTTGAATTCCTTATGGATAACATTTCAAGAATCAAACATTTTAACTACCCTTCTCAACTTTGAACCATATAAAATTCTGGTCAGCATGACATTATTTAAAATATCAAGGACCTCCCTTGTGGCACAGTAATTAAAAATCCACCTGCCAATGCAGGGGACACGGGTTTGAGCCCTGGTCCAGGAAGACCCCACATGCCACAGAGCAATGAAGCCCGTGCGCCACTATTGAGCCTGCGCGCTAGAGCCCACGAGCCACAACTACTGAGCTGGCACACCTAGAGACCGTGCTCCGCAACAAGAATTGTTCTCCGCAATGAGAAGCCCGCGCACCACAACAAAGAGTAGCCCCCGCTCGCCACAACTAGAGAAAGCCCGCGTGTAGCAACGAAGACCCAATGCAGCCATAAATAAATAAATAAATTTATAAAAAAATAAAAAATAAAATAAAATATCATATTTGAATCACATGTCCTTGTTTAAAATGTTTTCCAAAAATGTAAGAACTTGTCTAAAAAAACAACATGACATTGTTTAAAGTGTAAAAAAAACAAACATAAGGTACACACACACACACACACACACAAGGTTGAATGAAGGGTCCTATGTCTCTAGGAATATCACCATTCAAATAAACATTGACCCTCTGAATCTAGCCCTTGGACTTCCTATGAATTACTCTATTTACACTAAAGCATCCTCTAACTGTTCCACCTATTCACCTATTCAAAGTTGTCATAGGCAGGGGCCTCCAACCACCAGGCCACACAGCAGGAGGTGAGAAGCAGGCTAGCGAGTGAAGCTTCATCTGTATTTACAGCTGCTCCCCATTGCTCGCATTACCGCCTGAGCTTCACCTCCTGTCAGCATTACGGTGAGTTGTATAATTATTTCATTATATATTACAATGTAATAATAATAGAAATAAAGTGCACAATAAATGTAATGCACTTGAATCACCCCAAAACCATCCCCCCACCCCGGTGTGTGGAAAAATTGCCTTCCACGAAACTAGTCCCTGTTGCCAAAAAGGTTAGGGACCACTGTCATAGGGGACTCCAACATCATGTTGAAATTTAAACATGTGCTGTATATACCTAACTCACCAAAGAAGGAAATGATTCTACCATGGATGATTTATTCTTGGTGAACCCATAAGTCTAATAATAACCATTGCTTCCTTTTCCAAATGCTTACAACATCTCCTTTTATTGAAATTTGTTAGTTCTTCATAATGACTTAACCTCTTAATCGTTAGTAAAATTCCCTCATTATCATAAGTAATATTCCCTATTTTGGAGGACACTTGGCCTGATACTAATATAGCTATTCCTACTTTCTTTTGATTCCTGTTTGCTTTTCATTAATTCACTTTTATCTGCAGATTCATATTTAATTGGATGGGTATTTTTTTATCCAGTCTGATAATCTCTGCCTTAAATGTTATGTTTATACAATATATAGTTAAGGTAATTATCAATATGGTTGATTTCAATTTATAACACTGTTATTTGTTTTCTGTTATTGCATCTATTATTATCTATTTTCTGTCTTCTTTTGGATTAAGTGAATTTTTAAATTCCATTTCATCTGTACTATTAGTTTATTAGCCATACATCCCCTTTTTTTTTTGAGCAGGAGTTCTAGGGTTTACACTCTAAACTTATCAAATATTCTGCCACTTCACATATAATGTAAAAATGTTCATTTTTTCCCCCTCCTGTTCTTTGTGTTATTCTTGACATATAATTTAGTTCTACTTTTGTCATAAACCCTATGATATATTACTATATTTGCATTACACAGTGAATTATTTTTTAAAGAAATAAAAAGAAAAATCCCTAATACTTACTGTTTCTACTTCTTTTTATTTTTTTCTATAGATCTACGCTTCCATCTGATATTGTTTTCCATTGGTCTGAAGAACTTCCTTTAATATTTTTTATAATGCAGATCTGCCAGCAATAGATTCTCTCAGCCTTGGTTATCTGAAAAAGTTTTCATTTTCCTTCATTTTTGAAATACAGTTTCACTGGATATAGGTTTCTAGGTTGAATTTTGTTTCTTTAATCATTTTCAATATGTCTTTCTATTGTTTTCTGGCTTCCCTGATTTTGGATAAAATCTGAGGACATTTTAATCTTTTTTTCTCCTCTATATAATTTGTCTTTGTTTGGTTTTCTGGAGTATACTCTGCTTGGAATTCATTGAAATTCATGGATTTGTGTATAAAATACTGTAAAAGTTCTCTTCAAATATGGAAATTTTTAAACTCTTTTTTCTAAAATTTTTACTGCTCCCCTTCTCCTTAGATTTCAATTACATATTGGCAAAGTTAAATTCCTTGCTATGGTCCACCAGGTTACTGAGGTGCTCTTACAATTTTTTCATTCCTTTTTCTCTCTATGCTGCATTTTGTAGGTTTTCTATTACAATGCTTTCTGGTTCCGCAATCTTTTCTTCAGTAGAATCTAATCTTCTGTTAAGTCCATCCAGTAAATTTTTATTACACAAGTCAGGAATACACAATGCTCTACCTGAATTCTCCCTCCCTACACAAAGGGCTGTAAATTGCCTCTAGGCAGAAAGCCAAAGTAATCACAGGACACACCTCAGGTGTTCCCTTCTCTCAGTGGTCACAGCCTACATAGCCTGTTTCTGGTCCAATGTCTGAACATAACTGTTTCATGGATTTTGCCTAATGTGCTAGTTCTTCACAGTGGAATGGCAATTCCTAAATCAGTTTTTCCTTCATAGCCGGCAGCAAAAATCTCATCCTGTGTAATTCAGGGAAATGCTAAACTAGAGAATTTATATAGATACTTTAGATTTGTTTTTATATTTCTGAGCCATTACTTTACTTTCTAATCATTTATTAAGAGAATGATAACTAATTCATAGGAATTTTAAAAATGAGAAATCTCAACTGAAATTGGTATTTAATAGCCAGAAGACAAATTGCAGGCATATCATTTGAGAAGGAAAAATCTTAAATTAAGTCAGAATATTTTAAGTACCATTGATACAGGACACACAATGAGTAATACCATATAGTGTTTAATTTATCATGAATTCTTACTTGTATACCAAAGAAATGGTTCTTGCCTATTTCCCCAATTAAAACATTAAAATCAGGCATCAAAAAGATCATCCAATATTAGAAGGAAAGTATATCACCTTTTCCAACCCTCAAATTTTATAGCATTGGAGAAGAGAGTCAGAGAAGTTAACTTTTTCATTCTCCTAAGGCAACATAGCTTATTATTGGAAGAGCTGATGTTACCTGATTCCCAATTCCATGAGCCATACTCTTGTTGTTCCCTCCTCCGTCAGAATTCAGAGTGTACTGAAATATAGTGTTGTAAAACTAATCTATATAAAGATAACAAATAGGATGTTATCTTTCCAAAAATTAGAATTATTTTTTCAATTATCCTCATGCTGTATTATCTTTAAATTGTTAATTAAGCAAATACTAGATTAAATTCTACTACATATCATCCTTTATAGCCAATTATTGCTTTTATAAAAATCAAACAGCCAAATTATGGTGCAAAGGAAGTGGGATCTTTAGCCTGTAGAGTATTATATTGAGTTAAAGTTTTAGAAAATAGTTATTATTTGAGCCCACGGAGATTTTTTTTTTAATTACATTCTTTATCAAGAATCCTAAGTCCTTATAAAATATCTTATCCCTTCAAGAGGTCCCTTAAGGTTTTATTTTTACACTCATACTTAGCAAGCATTTAAGCAAATAATTCATCTGACTAAGTTGTTGATACAGTTGAATTGAGTCTTTGGTAAGCTTGTGTTTGATTAAATAATGACCTGAATAATGTTCAAACAATTCAGAATTAGCTGTCTTAAAAGAAGTTTATAATTCCCTTTACTTATTATTAAACACTGTATTACCTCACTTGCTTGAAATATGGACCTTGAATTCAAAGAGAGGAGGTGCCATAGTAAGTGAAAGCTAAAATGTGACCCCAAGTTTCTGAACCCCAAACAGCTTCCCATTGGTTTTATCAATGTTCCATTTCAGTGTCTTCCTCTGGTCCAGCATTAACCAAACTTATGTTGAAATACATGTTTGAGAAAAAATACATTAGTTCAACTGAGTTACCAGTTGGAGAAAAAGAGTGTTAAACCCTGAGGAAATGAGTTTCCAGATATGTATTTTTTTTTCATTTTGTTTTATTTTTTTTTTAAATTGGAGTACAGTTGCTTTACACTGCTGTGTCAATTTCTACTGCACAGTAATGTGAATCAGCCATACATATACATATATCCCCTCTTTTTTGGATTTACTTCCCATTTAGGTCACCACAGGGCACTGAGTAGAGTTCCTTGTGTTATACAGTGGGTTCTCATTAGTTATGTATTTTATACATAGTAGTATATATATATGTCAATCCCAATCTCCTAATTCATCCCACTCCCCCTCCCCCTTGGTATCCATACGTTTGTTCTCTACATCGTTGTCTCTATTTCTGCCTTGCAAGTAAGATCATCTATACCATTTTTCTAGATGCCACATATATGCGTTAATAGACAGTATTTGCTTTTCTCTTTCTGACTTACTTCAAAAGATACATGCACCCCAATGTTCACTGCAGCGCTATTTACAATAGCCAGGACATGGAAGCAACCTAAGTGTTCATCAACAGAGGAATGGATAAAGAAGATGTGGTACATATATACCATGGAATATTACTCAGGAATAAAAAGGAACAAAATTATGTCATTTGCAGAGATATGGATGGACCTAGAGACTGTCATAAAGAGTGAAGTAAGTCAGAAACAGATATGTATTTATACATTTTGGTCAGTAGATAATTATTGAGTACCTACTACACACTAGACATTATGCTAGGGAAGACATTAATGTACAGGCCATAGTGATAATTAGCAATCTGTATTATCCCGTCCATTTGTTTCTTTAGTTGTTGACTGCTTCCCCCACTCAACACCACCAGCAAACGCTGAAATGGAAACTCCATCAACCCTCCGTGTCTTGTTCATCATTGGATCACTAGCCACTTGACTAGTTCCTGCCTTAGGCACTCAATCAATATTTGTTGCTTGATTGAATGAATGACATTTCCCTACCCTCATGAGAGTCTGATGTTAGGGAGATGTTTGGGGAAATTGATAGCAAAGGACACGGTTCAAATGAAGGAAGAGCTGAAAATTTTCAGAATGTTTTTACTGTGATCTATCAATATTTTATGCCTCTGAATTTTCTGGTTTTCAGATCAGCATTTTTTAAATATTTATTTATATATATTTAATGTTGTATATTTTAGTGATTTTTCAATTTCTATTTATTTCACCTTACTCTCATAGCAAAAATATGGCAAAACAGATATAGAAATCTTATAACGTAAGAACTGGACAGGGAAGGAGGAAGAATCTAGTGCTATTTGGATGGGGCAAGTCCCTTGGGCAATCTCTGCTCTTACTTTGGGTCTACCTTAAAGCCAGATTCACCAGTGGGCTCCTCCTCAAAAAAAAAATCCAAATTCAAAAGAATTGGTGAATAATATAAATAGTAGACAGATTATTTGTGCAGAAGAATTCCAAATAACTTATACAGATGCTCCACCCTCAGAAAGGTAGAGCATAATTCCCAGTGAGCGGAGCTACCCATAGAGACTTCGTTCCAAAGCGCTCAGGAAGGAAAAAGTAAGGAAAGAAGAACTTTACAGAATAGAAACCTGGCAGACACCACCTGAGGTAGATGATCAAGTCAACACTGACAGAGATAAGTCATATGTGTAGCATGTACTCTTGATATGAAGTCATGAGAATGGCACTTTACTTGTGTGGTCTTCCTTGCAAAAACCCATACCCCCTCTCTAATCATGAAAAAACATTAGACAACTCCAAATAGAGGGACATTTTACAAAATACCTGACCAGTAGTGCCTCAAAACTGTCACGATCACTAAAAACAAGAAAAGTCAGAGAAAGTGTCACAGTCAAGAGGAGCTTAAGGAGACAGAATAAGGAAATGTAATGTGGTGTCCTACATAGAATCCTGGAAGAGAAAAAATGACATAAGGTACAAACTAAGGAAATCTGAGTAAAGTATGGTCTTTCGCTAATAATAATGCATCAAGATTGGTTCATTAATTGTGACAAACTTATCGTGCTACTGTAAGATATTAGGGGAAATTTCATGTTACGGTATATGGGAACTCTGTACTATGTTTCCAACTTTTCTGAAAATTTAAAGCTATTCTAAAATAAAATGTTTTCAAAGAAAGAAAGAAAAAGGGAGGGAGGGAGGGAGGAAGGAGGGAGGGAAAGGAGGAAGAAAGAAAGAAAGAGAGCCCTTATCTGAAGTCGCAGGCCTGGTCTTAAGATATTTCTGCCAGATCACTCTGCAGTAGAAAGAAGATAGCCATTTCTTCCTCTATCATCTTTCCAGCTCCCTGAGCAACTTCATCATCCCTGTAAATGACCCTCCAAATTCATCCTAGTCTCATCCTAGTCTCTCTCTGCTGAACTTCAGAGATCTCCCCCCCTACTTCCCACTGGCCACCCACACGTTGCCCTATCAGACAGGAAATGCCTGCTGGAAATACCCCCAGCCTCCTGTTCTCCTACTTCTACTCACTGAACCCAACCTTTGCCACCAGGGTGAATTCCTATTCCTTGTCACTTCCTGTCATCCCAACTGATCAACTCTCTTCCTTACACTGCACCTCTCAAGAACTTGCTTGGGCCCCAAGACCCATGATTATCTGCATACACCCTAAATGCTCATATGCCCTATGCATTCAGCAACCACTGCTTCCCCAGGCCCCCCACTCAGCTGATCTTCCAGTCCTATTCCCAGAATGCTCAGCGCTGTCAGCAAAAAAATCAAAGTACTCAGTTGACTGGCTCCAGAATAACAATATCCCATCCCTGCTGGATTCTCATGGAGTCCACTGATCCCTTTTCTTTACCCTAAATGCCCTTGTACCAAGTGCTCTCAACAGCTTTCCTGGACCTTTTCCACCTGGTTGGAATCCCTAGCTTATACCCTCCCTCCTTCATTTCTTCAAAAAGAAGTGCCTCCTGCCTGAGAAGATTGTGGCCACACACATCTAAACTCTTCAGCTTCCTTTCCCTCCCCTGGCAGGAACGCTCCTCCTTACTTTCACCCTTCCTGCCTCCCTACCCTCACCCTGACAGCACATTCCCCTCTTTGCACTGTCTTCTCATCTTTCCCCAGGGAAAAACAGTCAGAGGTCTTTACACCCCACCCCCAATCATTGTCTAAAATCCCTCTCATTTCCCCAGGGGACTTGTCTCCTTAATTCTCTTTCCCTCTCTTTCTCTCATGACTTTAGTGTCTTCCATTGTTCCACTCTCTACTTCTCTCTGGCTTTCAAATATTTCCCCATCCTACAAACAAGCTTTCTTGACTGTACTTCTGATTGCCAGACAATGACACTGCATTCATTAATCGCTTATAAATGATTCTGTTTGATAGGCATTTTTTTTCCAAAATGTTAGGAGAGGCAAAGAAAAAAAATGATAATAAATTGCATCACTAGCAGTGAAAACGTGGGCACAGCTATCTAGGTCACGTTCTATGGGTCTCTAATTCATTTGCCATTTCTCTGTGTTTCTAGAGCTTGCAGATAGGGATTCTGTTACAGAGCTATTATCTTGTCTTTTATTGTACCAGGTTGTTGACTTGCCTAAAATTTTCTTGAGGGAAGAGTTCACATTTTATTTATCTTTGACATAGTGTTTTGTGAATAATAGGTATTAATCGTTACTGAAAGAAAAAGTGGTGAACTGGCTCTTTTCCAGGCTCACTATTAATGTTAGCTTTCTAAAAATAATTTTTAATATTCTATTCCTAAAAGGATTTGAAGTTGCTATTTTCCTCTTTAAGCACAAAAAAGTAAAAATGAGGAACACAGCCCGAGGACCTAGATGATATGGAAAATCACGTCTGCAATTCATTTGATATAGATTCTGCCTGCTGCCAAGAGGTCCTTGAGAGCAGGGTCCCATTTTGATGTGTGTTTTGTACAGTGCCTAGGTCAATGGGAATTCATGGTGAATAAATATAGGGTGAAAGCAATGTGACTGATGGATACAGTGAAGAACGAGAGTCCTAGTATCTATTTTCAGCTCTAGAATTACATAGATAGCCTTTGGCCTCTAACATGAGGCTTTGAAAGTTAAATTCTTCAGCCTTGGTATCAGAAATAATACCTGCACACCTAGACAGTTTCAGAAAGGTTTTGCTTAATAAAATGGTCACAAAAGAAGAAAGTGTTGCTCTTTACCGAGCAGAATAAATCAATAGCACAGCATTCCAGAGAGGTCTGCATTAATATGACAAAAACACATTCTATCCATTCTCCTAGGTTCTTTCCTTCCAAATAATTATATTTGTATTCCTCCTTAATTAGAGCTACCGGGTTTTCATAGTTGCTTAATTAAATTGGGGGAATTTCAACTCTGTGATGCCTTTAGGAAAGTGATTCCGATTATGGGGCCAATCTGTCAGCAAAGGTGAAGAGGCCAAAACATTTTAACAGCAAAGTTACAGAGAACAAAGGATGAATATAAGTACTTAATAATTAGCCTTGCTATTAGTTGAGTTTTGTAGAAATTGCTCACAGACTTTGACTTAAAAACCTTGACTGCAAGACATGGGCTTGTAATTCAGCCTCTAAGCTCAGATGGCTCAAGTAGCTATTTGTTCTCTTTTAGGGACAATACCATACTGAGGGGACAGCGTCGCCTCTGTTGTGACAGGTCACACATTCAGCGCCAGGAGAATCAAGGTCAGCTATGGCGAGAGGGAGCCCATGCTGTGGAGCTCCTGCATATTCTCCATCTGTGCCACCCTACCCTGTCATTGACCTATTGTGCACTTCTAGGTGGTTGAGGACAGAAACTGACTGGTATTACCTGGATGAGTCATCTACTCACCTGGCTTTTCAATGTTTCTTCTGTGATATATGTTCTCCGCATTAGTTATTGACTGTTGAATAACAAATTAGCTCCAAACTTAGCAATTTAAAACAATACATGTAGCAACTATACTCCAATAAAAATTAATTTAAAAGAACATCCACCATTTAAAAAAATGAAATAAAAAATAAAATTGCATCAGAAACAAGAACATACTTGGGAATAAACCTGACTAACAAGGTAAGAACAAACAAACACAAAAACATGTTTATTATTTCAGCTTTTGTGGGTTAGGTATCCAGACACTGATTTTATGGGTTCTCTGCTTCAAGTATCTCACAAAGCTGCAACAAGGTTTCTGCAAGGGCTAGAATCCATCTTATCTGAAGTCTCAACTGGGGAAGGATCTGCTTCTGAACTCAGGGGGTTGTTGGCAGGGCTCAATTCTTTGCAGGCTGTTACACTGAGGGCCTCAGTTCCCTGCTGGCTGCTGGTTAGAGACTGCCTTCAGTTTCTTGCCACGTGGGTCTCCTAACTATGGTGGTTTGTTTCACCAAAGTCAGCAAGAGAGATAGATAGAGACAGAGAGACAGAGGGAGGTGGGGGAAGAGAAACTGCCAGCAAGATGGGAGTAACTATCTTATGTAACAAAATCTAGAAGTGACATTGCATCTTCTTTGCTACAATATGTTGGCTAGTTATAGTAGCTAGGTCACCCCACAGTAAAGAGGAGGGGATTACTCAGGGCATGGATAACAACAGACAAAGATCATTGGGACCATCTTAGCATATACCTGCCACAGTCTCTGATGGCTATTACATGAGACACAGAGATCCACACATTTTATGCCCACTCCTCTAGGTCCATCCACTTCCTTCTTTCCCAGGCCTGCTTGACTTTTATCTTCCAAAATTGCTCCTTCCAGGCTTCAGATCAACAGGTGAGCCATTTGCCACTTCCCAGGAGTATGTATATCGTTATCCTTACCTCTGACCACCCTCCACAGAAAGTCAATGACCAGTTACCTCTTCAGATCTCTGACTACTAGAAAAATTTCCCTCCACCTTGTCTTTCACCTCTGCGTTGGGGCAGAACACTCTCCTTTTAGCTCTTACTAACATATTAAGCTAACTTATTCATGAACCAGGCCCAAGTTTTGTTTTGGGCTTTTTGATTTTTGTTCGTATGTTTGTTTTAGTTTCAAAAGTACATTTATTGCTTGCTCCTGATTGCAAATAACTTTGGCACCATTGGATCTACTAGGTCTCATGGTCCAAAAGGCAGAATTGCTCTTACCGTGTTGTAAAGCCATCTCTTGCTCTCCGTCTGACTCAAAACTGGTAGCCTTCTAAGAATCACTTTATAAATAAGTTGGAACAATATTTTCAAGTATGGTATATGCTGTTTCTAAAAATCAAAAAAATGCTCTAAACTTCTGTAACTTATCCCTAATGGTTAAATGTGCAGGACCAATAACTTTATCTTGAAAAGAAATGTCCTGACTTGCCCTAGACTACTTTACCAATGCACAGACCCCTGAAACGTTGTAAGTTTTATCTTCCACGCTCTGGTGCCTTACAGAGGGATTTGTACTGCTTGCCACTTCCTACTCATCAAGTCACATTAACTTGATGTCATCAATATAGAAGAGCAGCAGGATATTGGATTGGGAGGAACAGGAATGGTGAGTGCCAAAAAGATGTAGTTAGAGCCTCAGAGATAGTCTAGTCCTAAGCTACTTTAACTGGGGAGAAGAGAAATATAAAAATCGAATAACAGTAGAAGATTTTATGCAGTGTTTATCAACTTTATGGTAGGGGCAAAAAAATGGTGTAAGAGTTTAGAGAGAGGTAAAAGCATTGTAAGCAAGATGGTTTCTATAAGTCAACACCTAGACCTATTGCACATGGGCTAAAGCACGAATTAGTGTGTTTATTTTTCATGTATACTGTCCAAAATGTGTCCAGATCAGTTGGAGGATTTGTTACCACACAGCCATTTAGGAATCCAAGCACATAGAGGCTTTGTCGTCTTGCATATGTGCTTTCCTGTTTCCTAGGTCACCTAGGACTTTGATATGCCATTAGTGGAAAAGGAAGGGTTTCATGTGTGCATTAACAGTTTTATTAACTTGGAAGCAGCACACATCCCTTTCTCGCATATTCTATTGGCAGGAACTCAGTCTCATAGCTATACCCAATTACAGTCGAGATTGAGAAATGGATTCCAGCCACAGAACTGATTATATAATTAACAGGACCGTATTCAAAATGAAAAGATGGGGACCCTTTTTGAAAAAGCAGGAAAAAAGTGCTGTTAAAGATACCAAAATATAAAGCTTTTACTTTTCTTCTGTGGTCTCTCTCTCAATTTGTCATAGTGTTTTTTAATTTGATATTGAGTGTCTTTCTAAGGAAAGAATAAAAATTTTAGATTATTAGCATGAATTTTGCCATTCATCTTTGTATTGCACAATGCCAGCTTTATATGCAAGTATGAGTATTTAATCCATATGTGGAATCACTGAAATTCACAATTTGTTTTTGGTAGCTTGCACACGTGTGCACATATGTATATTTTGTTCTTACCAGAACAGTGGAAACAGTGCACAAAATGAATTCAGCTCTTTTTATTTCACTTCTTGGTACATTCTGCCAACACTCTCTACCTTCAGCTTTCTGATGAGTAAGGAAGAACTGCAAGGAAAAGGAACTATGGGTTACCCCATCTTTTCCTTTTTCTCTATGTCATCTTTTTCAGAGTAAGTGGTTGGCTAACATAAGGAAGTAAGAAAGGATATGATAGTGTTTCTTGGTTGTTTGTGTTTCTTAGACCATCGTTGGCTTCTGTTTTCAAAGCAAGCTCAGGTTCAAAGGGTCTCTCAAGGTGGTCTCTCAAGGTTGTCAGTGACTTCTTTATTCATACATGTAACATATTGGCCTTGCACTCACCTTGAGTCTCACTGCACTTCCACACATGGTGGGTGCACCAGAATTCTGTGCTCATGAGACGTTGCAAAAACCGTATACAAATGGGACAGCAGAGAACAGGAGACATGCATATTATGTGTAGTTCCCCTGCTTGTACACATGCTCTATTTTCCCATTGGACTTGACTTACAAAACACAAGATCAAAAATAAAATTATTAAGAATTTTTAAGACAGCGACAGCAGAGCGTTACCTGAGCACAGGGTCCTCTGAGCACGGTGTCTGATGCAACTTCACAGGCTGCACACTTATGAAGCCAGCTCTGTCTAAGTGTGTACCCAGAAAGAAATAAAGAAGAATTTGGTTTTATGAAAGGAAAGTTTTGTGAAAGAGTTAATGCTTAAGAATATCTAGGTGTGAAAACAGTATGGTTTCTGTAGTTTAACTACTTACCATTTTGTGTTTGTTATATACCAATATATATGCCTAACATATGCCAGGTAGCAGACCTTTGTAGGAATTATCTCTAACTACACAATTATTCTGAAAGGGATATTAGTATCATTCCCAACTTGCAGTTGAGAAATTAAGGCTCATAGAGATTAAATGCTTCCCCAGGGCCACAAATGTCTATTTCACTCCAAAACTCTTATTCTTTATGCTGATATATCCACTCCATATAGATTACTTCGTACTGTTATTCTTTATGCTGATATATCCACTCCATATAGATTACCAGTAACCAAATTAAATCATTTTTTTAAAAATACCTTTTTTACTATCTACAACATATTTTTTTTCCTAATCTGTATGTACCTGGCCCAAGACCACCTCAGTAAAGCTTGTGGAAGGAACCTTTGGGATAATCAAACCCAGCTCCACTCATGAAACATGACTACTTTCTATAACATCACTAAGTGGATATCTGTCCACTGTTTGACTGTTCCAAGTGTCATTTATTCCATTTGCAGTAAGTCCTCAGCAAAGCAAATCTGAATCAAATCAAGTGCAATAAAAATATTAGGCTGCACATTTTCACAGCACAAAGAACTGTTGCATGATAAAATTAGACTAAATAAATATATTTAGGAAATATTTAGGCGATATTATTGTTTGTGGGCATGAAACATTTGTCTTCCATTATTATTACGTATATACAATCTAATAATTTCCCAATGAGAAAATATCCTGACTAGCAGACAGCTGGGGGACAGGTGAATGAGGCTGCAAAGACTTCAGTCTCTGGTATGTCCTGTCTTGCATTTTGATGAGCTGGTGGGAGACAGTGTGAGCAATAGGAAGAGAACAGAGTGTGGAGTTTAAAAACATCTGGATTCAAATTTCAGTTACACAACTGGTTCCAGGTCTCACCAGCTATACGAAGTTAAAGTAGAAACTTAAGCTCTCTGAGTCTCTGCCTTGTCTGGAAACTGAGAATAATGATAACTACTTCACAGAATTGTTAAGAGAATCAGAGGAATCAGATAAGCTGATATAGGTAAATTTCTTCATCAATAACAAGGTGCTATGCGAATAGAGATATCATTATGCCCTCCAGTACTTAAAGGACATGAATGAATGTAAAATAAATTAGAGATGAGAGAGAAACTGACTAAAAGCAGAGCAAGGTATAAGAGGAATGAAGAAAAAGGTGAATGAGAAAGGGAAAAGAACAAACACTGGGAGAGGAGAAAGTCTGTTCTGCCCTCTGCATTTATTCAGAATAACTTCTTTATATCCAACATTGTGCGACATGTTATCAGAAATTTTTAAAAGTAACAATAAAGCAGTAGAAAATACGATCCCGACTTGAGCAAGTGCTTCCTATTACAGTTTAGAAGCAGAAGACAAGGCCTTATCATTTACTTGACTTCTTCTGTGATTTTGGTTGAAGATATGGCCAATTTGAGCCTCATTTCATCTGTAAAATGGGAATGATAAATCTCTCTCTTCCCAGATTGTTGATGAGAACTGACTGAGAAAGCATATGTGAAAATACACTGTGAGCGTGTGAGCTATTGGTGTGGTTCTGTTCATCAGCACAGATGACAGGATAGGATCACAATTATTGATACACTTGGAACTCATCATTTCTGTTTGACAAATATGGCCGTAAACCGGAAACAGGACAGTCAAACATAATTAAAGGCTAAATGACTGCTCTGTAATGACAAACAAGTTTTTCTTTTTAAACTCCAACAGCCTCAAGTGTTGCAGTACGCCTTAAGGAGATTGACATAGGAATACAATTCAGGGAGAGAAAGAGTGACTTCAATGGCAGCTTTACCTCTCCTTACATTCCCTTTGGATCTAATTCTTGGATTTCAGTTTCCCCCCATGAACGGGTGATAATTGCAAATTCACAGTATGTGGACTTGGGTTGGTTGGTTGATTTGTTTGCCGTGTTTGTGTGTTTGCTGCATAGCGAGCTTCCTTTCTCTGGAAAGAGCACCATATTTCCTTTGATAGAATGGGCTCTTGAACTCCATGCAGTTTTGGTGGGTCCTAAATAAAGATATTATTTCTTTCTTGAAGGGAAGAATAGGGGTTAATGATTCAAGCTTGGCCACTACGACCTTGAGCTTAAGACAAAGGACTTGAAAAGATGACTGGAGCTGACTGGTCCACAGTGTTATCTGATGAGACTGAGGTTAACTCTTGCTACTTGATTTCCCAAGAGCTCTCTTGTTTCCAAACCCTTCCCACGGTGGCTCCGCAAATGTTCCTTCGGTTCTGTGAATCAACTCAGACACTTTCATTAAGCAACCTCTTTGTCTAAATTAGCCAAAATGGGTTTCTGTTGCCAGAAACCAAAACCTAACAAACACCCCCAAAACAACCAAAAACAGAAAATACAATGATACCGCAACCTTGCAGTGCGGAGAGGGAATAATTTCAGTCAACTCTAAGACTTGTGGGAACAAGTGTTGTTCAGATGTACTTTTCCATTGTGTAGTTAACACAGGACAAAATGTGTAAGTGAATCCACCCATCCTTACAAGGCACAAACCCTAGCTGTTAGTCAGTCTCACATAAGAAAGAGGAAATTTTGGTGGCATTTAGACCAGCCACAGATAGAAATTTTGATGTAGTCCAATTTATTTTTTGTTGTTTTATTGCCAGTGCTTTTGATGTCATATCCAAGGAATCACTGCCAAGTCCAACGTAATGAAGTTTTGCCCCTGTTCCTTTCTAAGAGTTTTGTAGTTTTAGGTCTTACATTTAGGTCTTTGATTCATTTTGAGTTAATTTTTGTATGTGACGTAAGGTCACAAATAGAAATTTAAACATTATTATTACTCAAGAAATCCTGGCATCACTGAGTGGAATTTTAACAAAGGTAGGTTATTGAGTCAGGATCCCTGAGTAGGAGGGAATATTGGCAATTCAGGTAGTCCTTCAGGTCCAGAGTAAGGAAAACTGTGGGTTTGAAAAAATGTGGTTTTGGTACCTTCCCTCATCTTTTAAAACAGCCCTCTCTGCCCTTGCAGCACTCAAGGCCTATCCTCCCCCATATCTTTCAAGATCGTACTCTCTTCAGAATTCATCCAAACCATCACCAGAGTATGTGCTGGGAAGAGAGCTGGCCTTTGTGGACCACATGCTGTGTGCCAGAAACTTTCCTGTATTATCTCATTTCATAGCACCTGAAAAAATTGGCTCATATCTGCTCAAGAAAAGACTCTATCTGTATTCATATGAGGAATTCAAAGACTCAAAACTTTTCAGATCCATTTATTCCTTCATTCATTTTTTCATTTATTCTTTTTTTAAAAATTTTATTGGAGTATAGTTGATTTACAATGTTTTGTTAGTTTCAGGTGTACAGCAAAGTGATTCCATTATGCTTATACATATATTCATTCTTTTTCAGATTCTCTTCCCATATAGGTTATTACAGAATATTGAATAGAGTTCCCTGTGCTATACAGTTGACCCTTGTTGGTTATTTTATATATAGTAGTCAACACTATATAGTAGTGTGTATGTTAACGCCATTTGCAGCAACATGGATGGACCTAGAGATTATCATACTAAGTGAAGTAAGTCAGACAGAGAAACACAAATATCATGTGATATCACTCATATGTGGAATTTAATTTTTAAAAATGATATAAATGAACTTATTTACAAAACAGATTTAGAAAACAAAATTACGGTTAGCAAAGGGGAAACATGGAAGGGAGGGATAAATTAGGAGCTTGGGATTAACATACACACACTGTTCATGTATTCTTATTTTTTCACAAATAACTACTCATTAAAAATAAAAGTAAATACATAAATAAATAACTCTTGAGCACCAACTATGCAGCCCACACCATGCTTAGATCTAGAAATACAGCTATTAACAAGCCCACAAAGAGCTGAATCTCTACTGTGAAGGTAAAGATAATGCAAGGGAGTCATTAAATGATTCCAAAGAAATCATTGAAAATGGTGGGTTCCCAACTTGATATTTGGGAGCAAGCAAATCTTTGGCCAGGAAATCTTGGACTCAAACCTCATAGGATCCACTTCATGAGGTCAGTCCACCTTCTGCTGAGATCATTTATAACAGACATAATCAGATTTGAAACCATAGTATTTGGAATTTTGATCAGATTGAAGACTAGATGGTATAAGAATTAGCAGGAGGAGTGACACTACATTATCTCCTGTGGCATCTAGTGACAATTAGATCTAGTGACTAGAGGAGTATCTCATTCTCACTCATCAACAGATGACTGCCCATTAAAATCCAATAAAAAAATATGGAAGTCCATTTCTTTGTTAACTCCAAACAGCTACAGTTGCTACTTGCATAGATGGCTAATAAATTGTCAATTTTCTACAACTATGCTACCCTTACTATCCAGACACTTTTCAGTTGCAATCTCAGGCATTATAAGAACATGTCCTTATCCCCCTATTTTAAAGCAGATGTAAATTTACAAAGTAGGTTGCATAAGGTTTCATGAATATTTTTGTCTGAGATAGAGGATGAAAGTTGCCCTTCATAGAGGTTTTAATTTTTTTTTTAATTGGGATTTGTGTTTGTTCTTGTTCCTCTGCTTTTTGTTTTTTGGGCTTTTTGTTTGTTTTTTGATTTTGTGTGTGTGTGTGTGTGTGTGATGGGGTTTTGGTTTTGATTTGCTGAGGGTCAGGGTTTTTTCTCAGAAATCTCACAGTCCAACTCCAGGAGTTGGTGTCCTTCAGGATTTCTCAACTGTCAACTTAGAAAAGACAAAAAATTAAAACTGAAGCAGATGACTCATTTGCATCAGTAAATGAGCTACACACTAAGCCTAACTGCTCTGTAACTCCACTGAGCAGGGGAAGGTAAAAGGCCTGTGATGAAAGGTTTCTCAGAGACAATGAAAAGGTATCTAAAGTGGATCAACAGGACAAACGCACCCAGACCTCGTGTTTTCTGACACGAACAGACACTTTAGCAGCACAATAGCTTGTATTCACAAGATCTCTGGCTATTGAAAGCTTTCTTTAGACTTTTTGAAATATTTCTCTAATGAGAAATTAAAGCTAAAAGAGTGATAGTATCAGAGAGACTTTTTTCCCCTACTTTCTTTTGACTGAGAAACAAAATCCCTGAATACTCTTTTGTGACTGGACTTATTGACCATCTCTGGAAGCTTGGAGGAATGACTCTATGTGGCTATTTAGAAGACTCAATTCAGGTGGGAAAGGTTGGGACCTGTCAGCTAACCCATCCTCCCATGGGGAGAGTTAGAAAGAAAGAAGAGAGTGAGCAACGATACGCAGCACTTAGGAAGTGCTATTCACCTGGGTTCAGAGGTCACTTTACCTTGACAATATCCTAGTTTCATTTCTTGAGCAACTGTATTCTGCTAGGCACCTGATGAAGCATTGACCCAACTGAGATTTCAGCTCCTAAATTATAGAAAGGAGACAGAAAGCAAAGGCAGATGAGACATGCAAATTCAATCCACCTAATCATGTAGGAACCCTGGGTAAGCATGGAGAGCCAGGCTTTTCTCTGCTTCCTGAAGAAGCAAGAAGCATCAGTGACCCAGTGTGGAAATACAGCGATTCAAAATTCAAATTACATTTCTTCCAACTAGGTAAGCTGGCTCCCAGACAGCAGCCTGATTGGTGGAAATCTACCACATTAAAACTCCAATTCATGGATGTTCTCAGAATACATTCTTGTCTCTGAATCAATGGTATGACCTAGTGTCTGGGGCCTACTTTGCGACCGGCAGAGATCCTGACTGACTCATTAGTCATTGTATCCCCAGGCTTGGCACTGTGCCTGAAACATAGTAGACTCTGAATAAATACGTGATGAATGAAGGAAAGAAAAAAGAAAAATAAAAAAAATTAAACCCAAAATTATTATCAACATGTGCTGTGTGTCACTTATTTCTATTTAATTAAGATTCTGGTTGTTTCTTTCTGTTCTGACTTTCCATTTTGTCTAATCTGATAGACTGGAATTTCTGATGTTAGGAGTTTTTACTCTATTTGGATTTTTAGATTAACGCTCAGGGCAGACATCATGAGTGTGCAATTTTTGTCCTTCCTGCTGTTAGTCTCCAACAAAACATGGGCCTTCTCTTTATTCCTCTATCCACGTTATCTCCTCTGCCCCAAGGATGTGGACAGACCCATGCTCCCAGGGGGAAGGATCTTCTATAGGAGCATAGCAATCAGCCTCTATTGGGCAAACACCTCAATGGGCCAAACTAGTATCAGAACACAAGGGATGCTCTAGTCACCTCTTCTTCCCCTGCTTCTGCACCCTGGGGACTCTCTCACTCTTTGAACCCAAGGGAAGTAAGGCAAGGACCAGAGCCTGCTTCCCCTCTTTCTCATTCCATGTCCCCTACCCTTCTCCCTGCTCCACCTTTTCATGCTGTCTTTACTTTTTTCTCGTTCTTCCTCCTGGCCAGATGAGTGTATCTGTCTTCCTGTCCTCAGACATTCCTCTCCTCCCAGGAGGTGAGGAAGCACAGCCCCTAATTTGCTCAGCCCATTATAGAAAGGTCCAGGCTACCTGTGATGGAAGGATGGACTATCTAATACATGGGTTTATGGTCAACCAGTACAGGAGAGTGATGAATAGCATGGACCATGGTATCAGACTGCCTGAGTCTGAATCCCAGATCTTTATATATTAGCAGGAAGACTTTGAACACATTACTTCTCTCTGTTAGTTTCACCATCTGTAAAATGGAAATAACTATACTACCTATCCCAGAGCATTGTTGTGATTATTAAAAGATCATAGATAGATAGATGATTGGTAGTTAGAGAGAGATGATAGATAGATAGATAGATAGATAGATAGATAGATAGATAGATAGATGATAGATAGATAATTTTAAAAATAAAAAAAAAAAGAACAATCCTTAACATGTGGAAGCTGGCCAGACACTCACAGCCAGGCCATACTATTCTCCTGTTGGAGATAAAAAATCTCACAGAATACCAACCTCAGACAAAGTTACTCTGAGACAATGATAAAGTAAGACAAAGCAAAGCCACTTCATAATTTTGTCTAAGAACAGACAAAAACAAGGTCACTGTGCTGCCTATAAAATGCTAAACACCACCTCCCTTGGCTAGAATGAGAACTGCTACTTCTTTACAGCTTGATTCTGGCTCTAATCTCCCCTCCCTGTAGATAAGATTTAATGAGATACTCCATCATAAAATTGTCCCTGCTTTTTGACAGCATCCAATTTAAAAGAAATTCCTGCTTCCTTAGACCTTCCCCCCAAATCCCTCAATTAGATCCTAAATCCTTTATTAAGTACTTTCTAACACCCTATTATTGAGGCACCCCACAGTTCCCTTCTCCTGGTCTCATGTGTTCTCCCTCTAGGTAACTAGTAATAAACTCAATTTGTTCAACTTCTGGGTTCACATGGTTTTTCGCTGAAGGGCACTGATGATAGCGAGATTAGAGGGAGATGAGAGAAAGAGAGAACGAGAGAGAGAAGAATAGCGCATACTGGCACATAGTAAGCAACTGAAAAGTCTTTCCTATCGTTATCATTATACATACCTTGTGAGTATTAAGCACAGGACAGGGAAATCATGTGAGACATAAGAACGGAGAAGGAGACCCGGAAGGTCAGGCCTATCAGTCAAATAAGAAGAATAAAGTATATGTCTAGAACAGAAAGTCAGTCCGGAGATAATGAGATAACTGGTGCCAAAGAGCTCATAGGGATTTGAGGTCAGGGAACAAGGCGTATTAAAATCGTTAACACAATGCCTGGCACATAGGAAACAGGCAAAAATGTAGCTATTTTTTTCATCCTCTTCATCAGATGCTCAGGAAGCCACCTGCCAATAAGATGATGTCTGCTCTATTTATACAGTGCAAGTCCATGACGAACAAGAACACTCCTCCTACTCTGAAAGAGCACACGACAAAGTACTAGAGGCTCTACTTTCCAAAAGCTCTTGGCATTCTTGTCTGTAACAGGAATGCACAAATATGTTTTTGCACAGCCATCATAACACCATCATTTGGCACTCGGTGCTACGGCCCCGTGACAGTCATTTGCAGTGTAAATTTGACTCACATCCCAGCAATTTTGCCATCACTCTTACTGTGAAGTCACCTTGCAGGTTTCCTCTATGACGCTGTGATTATTTTTCAACTTTATTGCTAAGCTGATTTGTTTTCCATTTGCTTATTGATGAATTTTGCTGTTAACCAGAAATATGTGTTCAGTAGCTAGTAGCAAGCCCCGGGAACATTGACAGGACAAACCTTACTAGCTGGCAGGAAGAACAGGGAAAACTAACATGGATCCGGCTCTCATGGTTCATTCTGCAACCTGTGTTCCAGGAATTTATCAATTTATTCCACTGATAAGAATAGCATGCTCACAACAAAGTCATGGAGAGCGAAAAACAGCATATCTGTGTCCATTATTTATTCATGCCCAAGTCACATGGATGAAAAACACTAACCGTTAAGACCAGAAGAGCCATCTTTTATGACGATTGTGCCATTGCTTTCTTTATGTTCCCCCCCGTGCCGTGCTACATGCAGCAAACAAAGGGGAGTTTTCTAATTAGTTCTTAGTGATTCCTCCTCCAGAGCATAGGTGTGGGTATCACAGCATGTAGTGTAAGACTTCTGACGTCCACCTTGTTGGAACCAAATATGTGCACAGTGCAACTCAGTCCAAACAAGTTGCCAGGTTTTTAAAATTTATGTATCATTCTAATGTGACATAATCATATTGAAGAAATATTTAAAATAGAAAAATATTAAAATTTCTATTGTTTCACATCTCTCCAAAAAATACTCACTGTCTTTTTTTAATGCCCAGGGTTTATTTTACACATATACACAAACAAAAACATGTATATGTATGTGTTTATGTATGTGCTGTTGTCTGCATGTTGTTACTGAATGCAAGTTCGTGAGGCCAAACAATACTGAAACATCAGAGTCTGGAGCAGAGAAAGGTTTACTGCAGCACCATGCAAGGAGTTGGGTAGCTTATGCCCCCCAAAATCCCACACTCCCCAAAGGAGTGAAAAAACATTTTTAGAGGCAAGGTGACAGAGGGGCGTGGTTGGTTGTTTCTAACTTCTTGGTGTCAGAATCCTTTGTTCTTGCAGCTGTTCACGCAGGTCAGGTCACGATGTTCCTGTAAACCTTCAATAAGACAAATGCTATTGTCTGTTCTGCAACTTTTATCTCTATATGAATGCAAAAGTGTTATACCCTTAAAAGTCAGAGCCTTGAAAATGGGTTATCCTGTATATTTTAGGCTATAGGCAACATTCTTAAGTCAAAGCAAAAGCAATAGAATACAAAGATTAAAGTGAAAGAAACGGATCTAATATGGAGTCAGATTTTTTCTTCCCTATTACATTTTTATACACACAAGTTTAAGAAGAAATATTTCTCCATCTAGCATATTCTGGTCATATCTTCCAAGTGTTTGACTGGAGACATGGGGAATACCCTTATTCTACCCACATTTTTTTTTAAATTTTGCTCTTTCTTCCTATGTTTATTCTTCTTATTATTGTATAAATAATGTAATAGAATTTTACTATGCCCCTTTAATATTACATTATGTCCCCCAAACACATCATTTTATTTTTTAAAAAGTACATATCATTCTCACATCACTTATGTATACTCTTTCTCAAAATGCATTGTTTAACAACATTGGGGGAAAAATCATTCACGTAATTTTCTACACAGCAGTGGCAATTTCAATACTGAAACTTTGCACTTCTGTGTGCCACTGTTTAAAGGCAGCAAGTGTTGACTAACTCTCTGCTTGGGTAGGCCCTCCCAAGAGCTCAGAGCTCCTGTGACAAACACATGGAGAATCACTTGTATCAGTAAGATAGAGATCGCAGTGAGAGATAACACACAAAGAACAGGGGAGAGTGCAAGGAAAAAAGTATAACCGAAGAATAATTTCTCAAAAAGAAATCCATCCACCCAAAGGAGCACTGTAGATTGTTACACAGGTTCCCATGGCTGGAAAGGATTAGAAAAGTTTCTGTATAATGAGGGAGCAATTAGATTGAGTTTAAAGCAACCTTGTTATTTATGATGGAGCAAGGTCAACGTGATTAAGTCTCTTCCATTATTTATAAGTTTGTATGTAATTACTATAAATTCTAGATGTTTCATATGTTATAATAGAACTCATGGTAATGTTATTTTAGGTTCTCTTGATGCACGCATCTGTTTCCCCCCAAATTTCAGTCATTAAACCAAAAATGCACACAGTATGCTCTGATATTAATCAAGAGAAAAAGCAAAATAATTTTTGACACACTGAAATTTTTTTTAAAAGCGCATAGGATCATGAAAAGCCTAGTCATTTTCTTTCCCTAGCCCTGCGTAAGGAAAACAATTTTAAAAAGCAGTTTATATCACATTCTTGGCTTGAATCTTTTTTTGAAATGTCTCTTTTGGTGGCCACTTATAATTAAACACACAACTCCTATGATTAATGTCAATGTTTGTGGTTAAATGAGTCAATTGTTAAATCAGCTATAGCTCTGAAATGTAGGAATGAACAATGAGGGAGTGTTCTCCTCTAAATTTGCGTTACTAACATTTGCACTTTGATGGGGGAGTTAGCTTATAGCATCTGTTTCAGACACATGAAAATTCAATTAAACTATCAGCTATCAGAATTACCGTGAAGCAAATATCAACATAGGAAACCATGACCTAATTATATTATGAATTTTAAACCACAGATAAAAGCTACATTCCAAGTTAATCACATTGACTGACTCATTTTCCAGAAAGCTAACAAATACTTTAAAAATCAGATAGTCTCTGGAAATATAAGCAAAGGAGAATCTTCTCTTATTTATTACTTGTTTGTGTCAGATCCTTCTAAAATACAATTTAATGATAACACAAAATATAAGTTTTAATAAAAGAAGGTAAGACTTAGAATGAGACAGAATGTTACTTTGGAAGATAAGGCAGAAGTTTCTACAATTCTGTGCTAAGAAATAAGCAGGAAGTTGAATCAAAAATTTCATAGCCTTGGAACCCTATTCCCACTTGCTCACTGATGACCAAGGAGAGGAGATGTGCTATGTGAGTGGAAGGACAGAGCCAGGTCAGAGTAACAGTAGGTTATGCCATGAGGGACTCTACCCAGGCAGAGTTAAAGGTAGACAGCCTATGGGAAGACACACTGCCCTATGGGGAGCTTCTCCCATTGGAACTGAGCAGGAGCCTGCGTGGCTCCTGGGCACAAAGCCTTTCTATGTCCCCTATTTCTTGATTATAGGAAATAGGCTTCATTCAGCCTCCTTGACCTTCCCTGAGTTCCAATGGGGAGGTTTAAACAGTTGCTAATCAGGGAAGGGAGGGGATACAGAGACAAGGGAAGAATGGTCAAGAAATAATAGTGCAGCCTTGGGGCAGGGTCCTGGTTCCCCCTCAAGGGACACACACAATAATATCTTTGAGCTGTTTTGCAGATACTGAAACCCTCACCAAGTGGGAGAAGTTAACTGTATGCTGCCCACAGGCACATAGACCCCAGACCAGTTGAAACCAGAAGGTTGAAGATGCTGATACCCACTTACCCCACCACCAACCAATCCAAAGAACAACCATGAGCAGATCACACCCTCTTTGAACCATTACTATAAAACTTTCCACTACCCCCTCCAGGTCAGGACACACAGTTTTGAGGGTATTAGCCCACTGTGGCCCCCTTTGCCTGGCAAAGCAATAAAGCTATTCTTTTCTACTTCACCCAAAACTCTGTCTCCAAGATTTAATTTGGTGTCAGGGTACAGAGGCTGGATTCAGCTTCAAAGAATGTTAAAAAGAGGTCATCTGTCACTCTTCCTATTTAAATTAAACATGCAGTCATGGTCACAGAGTCAGGGAGCAACCCCGGGAGGTGGAAGCGTACTGTCAAGATAGAGTACCAGAAGCAGGCTGCCATCTTACAGAATATGCCAAGAAGAATCTCACCTCCCAAGTCTCAGGCGTAGTGTCCTCTCATCCTGCCTGACGCATAGAACTTACGGATTCTATCTTCTTTACTGACTGATGCTCAAAATCGATTAGCCTCTTATGAAACAAATGACCAAACTAGTTAACTGAGGACAAAATGTTTCATGAAGTGACAAGTCTTAACCAGACATGAGTCTCATTCAGTATTAATCCAGCAATAAGATGACAAGTCTCACTGCTGTACACATTTCATCCTACACACCCAGTATTCCAGCCACACTGCACATGTTACCTTTACTCCAACGAATATGTTCACTGCCACCTCCAAGCCTCTGTTCTGTTCACGCTGGCTGTGGGTCACTGCCACATGTGCCACTGTGTCTCTTGTCCAGCTGGTCGACTCCTAGTCTTGCTTGAATATTTAGTTCAAAGGTCTAACAGCAGTTTGTTACCGCCCTTTATGTCCCCATAGCATTTTCACAAACAAACTCTATCACAGTTTTTAGCATATTGTATTCTGACTTACACATGCATCCCTGGGCTCTTTTGCTTATGAACTTGATGACAAAAAAGACCTAGATACAAAGATGAATCGGTCACTGTAATAAGGTTCTCAACAGAGGTGTCTTTAACTGCTCTGGTCTTTAATTAGAGTAGGGGTACCTGGGAGAAGGAAAAGGACTTACTTCTATTTCCTTGCTGAGAGCCTCTTCTTGAGAATGAGTAGACCAAGCTGCCATTCTAGCATGGAATGGGAGTGAGTCACAAGATAGGCCACTAAACGGACTAGACACACATGGGAGAGAGACCACAGTTAATACTCACAGAGGCATTCATGGGTTTAATGTACTTCCAAGGACCCTATGCAGTAGAAATGGGGACTGCAGACTAATTCCAGGCCATTCGCTATGGGCAGCTACTTAGAGCTAGAACAGATACCTAAAACACTAATCTAAGGATGAAATCCTCACCCTGGGTCAAATAGAATCTTCAAACTTTGTGATCATGGCACAAAGAACTGGCTAATTAAAAAGTGTGCCTGTTTCAGAACAGCTACAACAGCTAATGAAAACTCAGAGTATTTTTCCATTCCTATACTGGTCCATAATGTCCTCTCTAAGCTCAATAAGCAAAGAGGAGCCTTTTATTTAATGTGCAAGGCGTTAAAAGAGCTGAACTTGCACAGAACAAAGCGGTTAGATACCAGATTTCAATGGAAATAGACTAGGGAAACCAAGAGACCTACAATCTTCATGAAGACACTTGATATATTTCTGCGGATATGTTCATGGCAAATGCCGTTTAAAATAAAATCCTTCTAACCAGCAAGCTTGTAGGTACGTTGTAGTATTCTTAGCAATCATTAAAACCCATATGCTTCCTCACTGCTGCTCACATAGATTGTATTTTTGTTACTAGGGAATTTTTTTCATTGAAAAAAAAAGCGACTCTAGTTCCATGGAACATTTAATATGTAAAAACTCTGAAAAGGATCATTAAGAATTGGGTCAAAAATACTTTTAAATATATGCTACATGGATTATAGAAAGTGGTATACACTCTCAGTCTAAAATTTCTTTTTTCCCAATCTCTTTTCAACCCACTCTACTCGGGATCTTGCTCTGTCCTCCCTTATTCTTTTCAAAGTCACCAGTGACTTCCACATTGATAACATAATGGTCAATTCTCAGCCTTCATCTTGTGGTTCTACCAACAGTATTAAGCACAGATGATCACTTGCTCCTCCTAGATATACTGTCTTCACTTGGATTCCTGGATACCACTCTCTCTTGGCGTTCCTTCTCCCTTGCTTGTCCCCCCTTCTCATTCTCCCTTGCTGGTTCCTCCTCTTCCCTTACCCTTAATATTGGAGTGTTCCAAGCTCCATCCTTGTTCCTCTCCCCTTCTCTATCTACACTCACTCCTTTAGTGATCTTACCTAGTCTCAGAGCTGTAAGTATCATGTGCATGCCTATGAGTCTCAAACATGTACAAAACTGTACTCAAGGCACAGATTTCTTTCCCAAAATCCAGATTCATCTATCCCCTGCCTACTCAACATTGCCGTTTGCATGACTGAAGCTGAATTTCTTAACATAACTGAACATGACTGAAGCTGAATTTCTGATCTTCTCCCCAAAATCTATTTTATCTTCAGCCTTCTTTCTCCCTGTGGTTAGCAATGCCATCTGTCCATTTGCTCAGGCCAGAACTTACAGACATCTTTGACTAATTTTTTTTCTGACACCCACATCCAATTAATCAGCCAATCCTTTTGGCTCTAACTTAAATATTAAACCAGAGAATCAACCATTCTAGAAATATTTATGGACAAAAAGCACAGTTCAAGCTACTGAAATATAATTTAAGCATCACTTCATGCTCATCCTCACATGGATTTCTGTACCATGTCATAAACTTATTAAGCAATCTGCATATGCCATCTGAAATTATGTTTTTGACTTTCTTCTCTGAACATATTCAACAAAAGAAAATTAAGTTTTGGCTTAATCTCTGCTTTATTTTTTTCTAAATATCTTTCTTCACAGATGCTAATGTCTCACAGCTAGTTCATTATTAGAAAGTGACTATTTTTTTCCCAGAAGAGCATAATACTATTCATTTGGCACTCCAGAGAGCCTATTAATACAATTTAAGGTATATGAGGTTAATCAAGGACATACCATTTTTAGCTTAGTGTGCCTGCATGGTAATTAGTAAGAAAGAAATCATTCTTTTGTTACCATCTCTTAACATTTACATATTTCTCCCTTCTCCCTTTCTTGTTTCCTGTTTTCTCTGTATGTTATAAAGTGCATTTTACATCAGATAGGGGTACAAAATTGAAAACAGTGCATAGTAAAACATTTGCCTCCATGTTCTATAGAAAAAGAATGAAAGAACCTAGCAGCATCCTTTCATCTACTGCATTTTTTAATACATTCAACAAACATATATAATATTCCAGGCACTTTGCTAGATCATTGTGATTCCACAGTGATCAAGACAGATGTAGTTTCTGTCCCTCAGTACAACTTACAGTCTAGGGACAGTTACAGACAAATAAATTGGCTATTATGCTACAGTTTTAAACCTGAGATAGGTGAGGAACAGAGGGTCATAAGAACACTAAATTCAGGATGTCAGCAAAGACCTCTCAAAGAAACCGACTTGCAAGTTATGATCTGAAGGATGAGCAGGAAGAGCCAGCTTGTCAGGGAGGAGAGACTAGTGTTTTACAGAGAAAGAACGTCATAGGCAAAGAGGTGAAAGAACATCTGAAAAGCCCTAGAAGCTCAAAGTGTTCGAAGAGGAAAGGAATATTGAGGAAATGAAGCTGAAGAAGTAAACTGGAGCCAGTTCTAAGAGATGGCCAAGAACCTGCAGTTTATTGTAAGGGCAACAGAGGAACTGTCTAAGCCATAGACTGAATGGCTTAAACAACAAACGTTTATTTCTTACAGTTCTAGAGGCTGGGAACAGATTTGCTGTTGGGCGAGGACAACAGATGATCATCTTCTCTCTGTAACTTCACGTGGCAGAAGGGGTGACGGAGCTCTCTGGGGTCCCTTTGACAAGGGCACTAATCCCATTCCTGAAGGCTCCACCCTCATGCCCTCATCACTGCCCAGAGACCCCAGCTCCAAATAACATCACATCGGAGTTAGGACTTCAACATACAAGGGGAGGTGGGGGACAAAAAAATTCAGTCTATGGCAAAAACCTTAATCTTGAAAGTGACAATCAAATGTGTGTTTCAGAAAGATCATTCTTGTTGTGTTGTGAAAAAGACACTAACAGAGGGGCAAGATCAGAAGTAGGAAAACAGTTAGGCAACAGTTGACATAATCTTGGAGCGCAATGAGAGTGATGTGAACTAAAAGAATGAGAACAGGAATAGAGAGCAGACAATTTTATTTGGATGATTGCCAAATAAAATTTTGGCTACACAGAGGATTTTACATTCTGACACACTCACTCCATAGTACTTGCTGATCATCTATTATCAAAGAATTCAAACCATCATCTGAAAACCAAGAACCAAAGAAATTCATTCAATTAATTAAGGTCACACAGATAATTACTGACATAACTGAGTCTAATATAGCTATTGCAGTCCAGCATTAATTATAGTTCAATGTTTTACATAAAAGAATGTTCCAGTTATCTCAATAAAATGAATTCAGATCCATGTTACAAAAGTAAGGTTATGAACTACAGTGTTTAAAATGAGCTTAATTCTGATCCTTAAAATTCACATTGTAGAAATGTAATTTGGTAGAGAGCCTTCCCTCAAATAGTTCAGGTCCCTTTGAATTAGTCTGTACATACAATTGCCTCTCTAACCAAGAGCCTAATACTGTTTGCCAGAGACTGTCTCCAGCCGTGCCAGTCAATTGTTAGGGCCATTGGCAGAAAACCTTATCATATACATTAACCCGCAGCCTTTGAATGGAAGATTACTGGAAATAATGACTAGGAGTATCAAAATCATGAATAAAATATGGGAATCAGGATTGCAAGTTATAAAGTTCTCTTATCAAGTCTGCAGACCAAATGTGCTCTCCAAGGCGGTTCTCCCACCTTGGGTGACATAGATGAATGATGATGCTGATTAAAAAAAGGAGAGAAGAGCAGATTAGCACCTGAGGGTCAATTCTGTTGGTGTTGTTATCAGTTGGATCCAAATAAAATGTGTTAATTTTTCTGTGTTTTCTCAGAGTTTAGCTGTGAAAATGGAGGTGTCTCTTGGAGTAGAAGATAAGAAAAAGTGAAGATAAAATAAGTCCTTTCAAGAGATATAAGAAGTATGGCAAGAACAAAAGGAGAATATTTTGATTAAAATCAAATTCTTCTTAGGACTAAGATATATTCTTAGTTTGCTCAGAGAGAGTGAGGCAAAGAAAATACAAGGGGTTTTGTTGGGATTATATGTGGTGGATGGAGGAAAAAGTGAAGTATTGACCTATAAAAAAGGGGGAGGTGTTGGTGTAGAGTCTCAACATATAGAATATATGTTGAGACTCCTGGGTTGAATTATCTAGGCAAGCCTTAATGAAGTCATAAATATTTTTGAGCAGTTCTGACAAATCTCTTCAAATTTAGTCATGATTTAAACACAGAGAAGCTAGCAATTTCAAAAAGGCTCCAAGTCTTACTGAAAAATTTCAAAGTAAATAGACACTGACCCTTGCCAAGTACCGCACGGGGGTTTCATAAACCAGACGCCTTGCTTCAGATCGACCTGAGCTTCAGAGTAACTCAGATGGTCTGTGGCACTTCATCAGGTATCTGAGTTGATTCGTATTTGCAGAAGAAGCAAAAATTCACTGATTCTTTACTTATTTTGCAAAATGGGGATTATTCATCTTTGAATTGGAATCTTTGTACTTAGTAAAGAAAGGAAGCAGGCAGGTAAAATAATCACGTGCATAAGATGCATAAGATAATGAGGAAGAATTTTTCTATTTCTTCAGGGAACTAAGTGTTTGAAAGCACTTTAAAAGCACCCATTGTATGTGAACATAAGAATATCAAAGTGGTCACTCTCAACTCAAAGAGGACTGCTCAGTCATACTCCTCATTAGATTCTTGACAATAGACAGTAAAAGAACACTTGCTCCTTCTGCCACTTACCTCAAAGGTTATAGATTAAGAAAAACATGTCCTAGCTCCTCTTTTTAAATCAGTAAGAATTTATTTCGGCCCTTTAAGGGTCTTATTATCATCTGTATCTTATCATTTAGCTGTCTCATTTATCTTTACAGCAACCTTAAGAAATAGGGATTACTTATTCTCAGGCTAAGAAACCAGATAGCTTCATCCGGGAATTAATTCATCCAAGTTTTTATTTGTCTGGTTTGCTGGAGGTCATGCAATGAATAATTGGTGGCACTGGAATTGTTGCCAGATCTGGTTTTAGAAGTTTTGGAGTCAGACAGACTTGTGTTAGAATCGCCATGGTTTACTGACTCTGTGAATTGGACAAATTTCCTAAATTCGTTGAAACTCAGCTTAATCATCTGTAAAATGGGTCTAATAATCCCCCCCCCCCAATCTGGTGAGAAAATATATGAAAGTTGTTCTAGCAGCGGCCTTCAGGAGGAATTCTATGTGCCTTTCCCTTATTGCATCCCAAAAAGAAGGAGACCCACCCACGGTAGTTAAATCAAGTTTTACAGCATGTTTTGTTTTGTTTTTTTGGCACTGAGTCCTTAAATGCAGTCACTTTGTAACAGCAGGACCCTGTGGGTACCTCTGTCAAGTTTATGATTAACCTCCTTCTCTGAACCATTATTCCTTTTCTTATTCAAAACTTGTTCTCCTCAAGATTGAGGAGTATCAAGGAAAAGGGAGGAATTGTAACTGAGCAGGACCCTCTGGGGGTCTTCCCAGGACAGGCCCTTCCCCCATATCCTCGGCTTTAACTCCTCTCTGAAATACCAAGATAACAGTATTTGATGCACATTTCCTGAGTTCTTTTACAGATGTGAAAACCCCCCACCAAATGGAAAATGTTAACTACTTGATGACCATGAGCACATAGCCCCAGGCCTCCTGGAGTTTAAGGACTGATAATGTTAACCCCTGTGACCCTCCCTCACCATCAGCCAATCAGAGAATTGTGCACATGCTGATCACACCTCCCCTCCCTCACCTGGCCTTTAAAAATGCTTTGCCAAAACCCTTTGGGGACCTCGGGGGCTTTTTGGGCCTGAGCCACCTGTCTCCTTGCATGGCCCTGCAATAAACCTTTCTCTGCTCCAAACTCTTACATTTTGGTTTGTTTGGACTCACTCTGCATCGGGCATAAGAAGTTGTGCTAACAGCTTAGTAGAATTAAATGATCTTTGTTCTGAGTTTGACCTCATTCTCTTCTTTAGTTTTTCCATTGTATCTGAGTGGAAAGAATATCCAGGGTTTATTAGCTTTTGTTCTTATTCATTCTCTCTCTCTCTCTCTCTCTCTCTCTCTCTCTCTCTTTCCTCAGCAAGGCTGAGGGAATGGGCCTGGGCCAGTTCAGCTCTGCACTTCAGGGAAAACACCTCTCTCCATCTGTCTCTAACTGCACTTGGTGTCTCTAATTTGTTTTGGATGGCCTCGTCTCCCGCTAAGAAGAAAGAAAGTTCTTCTTTGGGCTTGGAAAAAGTAGCAAGAATAGGTCTTACTGTTTTCTTTCTGAAAAAATTTAATCCTAAATAGCCTAGAAAAAAGCAGTCCTCCTTATGCTCCAGCTTAACTTACTGAACCAAAGTCCTGAGTAATAAAGGGTAGTGTGCCCTGCTAGACTTCTGTGTACATAGACCTCCCCCAGAGACTTCACACCAAGGAAACAAAGCTGGACCAAGACTGGAGTCATGTAATCTTTAGCGTTTGGCCTAAGACAACCATAATAATTTCTTCGTATGATTTTAATATCTGTTATCACTATTAATCAACGATTTCTCCCCTATTTTTTATTTCTATGAGATGGAGGAAAACTCAGTAGTTTAGCTTATGATTTTAGTGGCTGCTCTCAGTTATAAGATCACTGTTGCATAAAATCAAATTAATTTTAAATCCCTCTTTCTTATTATCGAATAATATGCTAGGTAGAACATACCAAGGAAGATTTTCTTTGTATAATTTTATGTCACTGGAAATAATAATCTTGTAGTTTTATACTACGTATTCAGACTTTTCACTAATTTACACAGACTTTTCCCCTTGTTAATCAAAAATAGTGTTGCATTGACTCTCGGGCTTGTCTTTGACCTATACTCATTTTCATCTCAGCCTCAGTTTTTTTACCCCTCAGATAGGAATAATGGAACAATGCTTATTTCCTGGCACTTGGAATTCACTAAATTTAAAAACTCTGTGTTTGAATAAGATGCTTTACAGGAAGGGTTTAATGTGACCGAATGAAGCATGAAGAAACGGTCACACAGACCTCAAGTAAACAAAATAATGTAGACATTTCAGTTCCAATCACCTTCTCATTAAGGAAATTCTGCTGACACAGGCAGAGTTCCATTTGTGGCAAACCTGACTTTATACTCAAGTATGAGCCTTATGGGTTTTCCGAGAAAGCTGCAGGATATCACAATATCACTCTTAGCTGCATAATCAAATGGCTATAACCCAAGACAGTCAAGCAGTTCAAAATGACATTCTTAACACAAAGTCTTTCTAAATTATTATTTTTTTAAAAGATAACAGCTCTGGAAATGAAAGAGACTCAGGAGATAAGATCTAATCTGATGGTGAAGAGATTCAAATGCCATCATAAAGATTAAGTTATTGAGGTGCTAGGCATATAGCAGTGGGGTTCCGAGATTAAGACATCGTTTAATTTAACAAGCATTTAGGAAGTGCCTACACCATGGCAGGCCAGAACTGAGCTAGAGATACAAGAACAAATTCTCTGTGACTCCAGCCCTCCAGGATTCCCGGTCTGGTGGACAGAGTTAAATGTGCACAGTACATTGGGATCAGGATAACCATTACCTCTCTACTCGCGAGGGTGGAGAATAACCTGGGCCCCCTTTAGGAGGATTTTTGTACCACGAGTCAAATATTTCCAAACATGCTTTCCTGGGTAGCAAAAGAACTGATGTGAAACTAAGTAATTACTTGAGGTGTGGGGAATAAACATTTACATCGTTTATCTCATTTTATCCTGCCAGCTGACCTCAGAGGCAGAGTTTGCTACCCTCTTTTTTTTTCTTTAATTAATTTTTTATTAGAGTATAGTTGCTTTACAGTGTTGTGTTAGTTTCTGCTGTACAGCAGTGTGAGTCAGCTATACGTATACATATATCCCCTCTTTTTTGGATTTCCTTCCCATTTAGGTCACCACAGAACACTGAGTAGAGTTCCCTGTGCTATACAGTAAGTTCTCATTAGTTATCCATTTTATACATAGTAGTGTATATATGTCAATCCCAATCTCCCAATTCATCCCACCTCCCCTCAGAAGCAGAGTTTGCTACCCTCTTTTACAGAAGAAGTAATGCCTGTGGCTAAGGGATCGTCCTTCATCACCGGCTACATGTGACGGGCACAAGATGCATACTCAGATATGTCTGATTTCTGTCCCACCACGTGGCCTAATAAGGGTGTAAATATCAAACTGTGTCTGAACAGTGTCTGAGTTTCTGGGAAGGGGAGCTCCGATGCCTGCTTCAGAGGATAGACATGGTCAGGTGATCAAATTGGCTGCAGCAGAAAAGACAGCCAAGTGGCTTTGCGTGACCCAGTCACTTAATAGATGACCCTGCAATATGAGGTATATGAAAGAGGTTGGCTGATAACAGATGGACCATGTGTACTGATTTGTTATCCCTCCTTGCCCAGAGTGTTGTAACACACTAGAGTAACTCTAATTATATGATGAATTGGAGCAATAACAATCACTGTATGCCTAAGATTATCATCACATGAATCAGGACAGATAAAAATGCCATGAAGCATTGTATCTCAATGGATAGATCCGAACACAAATCCTGGGTTTGTGTCTAGTTCACTGGTAGGTGTGTGCTGAGCACCTAACGCAGTGTTTTCACACACAGTGTCTTCGTACAATAGTGTCTCAATGCTTGTTAAACAAATGAATGAATGATTAAACAAGTAAATGAATGACGGCAGCATACAAACTCCATATACCTCAACGCAAATTACAAGGCAAGTCTTTCTCAGTCTGATGATCTGAGGCCAGAGGGTGGGTCTGAGAGTAAGTCCTGGACTCCAATGGAGAAGCTCCTATTTACCTCCTAGGGACACCCAGAGTCTTGTGGGTGAATTCCGTGTCTTCTTGTAATTCTCCCAGGGCTCAGCTGCAGCACTTGTTCAAGGGCAGCCTTGATGCTTTCCTCAGAATTTAAATGCCCAGTGGAATACGCTCTGCAAGCTCGTCTAGGTTTTATTACAAGGAGTCTCCACTTTCTCTCAACGAACGTGTAGACTACAGATCAGCGTAGATGAATCAACGATGTAGTGCGTTAGTGCAGTGATTCAGAACCTCCATCAGCACATATTGTCTCTCCAGCCTTGTCAGTTTCTAAGAATCAACTTAATTATCACGGTGAAGAAGCACAGGACTCATCATGGAACCCACCCGATGTGAAAGATGATGCGGGACGCAGTCAGGGGGGCTGACATGCAGGGTCTGTGTGTGTGTGGGGAGAGATGTGTGTGGGCATTGAGGAATGTGCGTTGTCTCTATGTGGTTAAGAGAGGTAAAATATAAAAATAAAAATATAAAAATAAACCTTGGTGACCGACAGACTTAAATTCAAATCTTACCTCTCACATTTACTTTGTCATATGACCTTGGGCATGTTATTTCACTTCTCTGGGTTTAAGTGACTTATCAATGAAACAGAACAATTGCATGTCCCTTCATGGGTTATGGAAAGATTTGATTGAACGAACTATGCAAATCTAATGGCAAGGTACTTGGCCTATACCCGGCACCTCACAAACATTAGTGTCTTTTGTCTTTTTCCCTTCTGAAGGGGGAAGCATCCCTTGCTAGTACGCTTCTTAATTTGGGAGTCTTCTCCCCATTCATCCAGAGCCATTTTTGTCATTACTGAGTCCTTACGAACAACATTAACAATCCAAACAACCAGGGAGACTCCTCTGGTTAACTGCTAGAAACATCACCATCCTGTCTTGATTGTTTCAGAGATACTGACAAAGCCCTTACTGTAAAGCAATGCCATTATCATTTAGATTGTCAAATATCTTTGCGTGAAACTGGTCATGACAGTGTGGCTTCCATGTCTGGAGTACCAACTACAGAGGCAGAATTTCAGAGTAATTGGGAATGTGGATTTTGGAGTCAGAACCCCTATAAAATTTCACCCCACTACCTTCTAATTGTATATGACACTGAGAATTTATTTTACCTCTTTAGCTTTGGTTGGAATATCTATAATATGGGAATAATGACAATATCTATTTTGCAGGGTGGTTGTGAAGATTAAAGGAGATGTTTATGTAAGACAGCAGTTAGAGTAATAACTGGCCCATAGTAAGTGACCAATTTTTTGCTAATTTTTATTGTTATGTAGCTGATGTTATGAACACTTTCTAATTGAATCCTTTCGCCCCAGTGCAAGTTGAGGCAGCTGAAATTCAGAGAGGATAAGGAACTGTCCTAGGTTCCCACACTATCTTAATTTCTTTGTGGATTGTGCCCACCCTCCTAAGGAATTTCTTCAAAACTACCTAGAGGTGGGAGGTCCCTGCAGAGGGGGAAGGGAGCTAGACTAGGAGCTGTGAGAGAAAGTTTAAGCAGTGGTTACTCCACTTATCAGCTACATAAAGGGGCAATTCACTTCACCACTCTGTAAATGAGAAGGATTGACAAGGTGTTTGCTAGGGTCACTCCTGGCTCTGACACACGGGTTCCATGTGACAGGCTCGGAGGCTTAAAGCCATGTGTGCATCTCGTGGGACCTCAGTGGGTCTAATTGATAGTGATGACATTACTGGGATCATCACCCCGCTGCCTTCACTTTTCCATTCGCAAGGATGGCCCTGTTATCCCTCTTCCCACAGGGAGCGGAATGAGGTTCTCTTTATAATTCAACTTCCTCGTCTGGAAAAGCATATTCCCAAATACCAATCATGTTTCCATATGTACAAAGAACAATTCACTTCCTCTTTTTGCTTCCTTTGATGTGTCATCTCCAGTCTGGAGTTGTCACAAGATAGACTTTCCCGGATATTTTCAGGCCGTTAAAAATGATCACAAGAGTCACGGAGGTAAATATTGAAATCGTAAATATATTTTGATATTTGTGTTTGTTTTCTTCTTATTTTTTATTGAAGCTTAGTTGATTTAGAATGTTGTGTTAATTTCTGCTGTACGGCAAAGTGATTCACTTATACATATATATATATGTTCTTTTTCATATTCTTTTCCATTTCCATTATATTTTATCACAGGATACTGAATATAGTTCCCTGTGCTATACAGTAGGACCTTGCTGTTGCTCCATTCTATATATAATAGTTTGCATCTGCTAACTCCAAACTCCCAATCCATCTCTCCTTCACCGCCCCCCTTGGCAACCACAAGCCTGCTCTCTATGTCTGTAGAGGTTGTTTCTGTTTCACAGATATGTTCGTTTGTGGTAAGTATCATATTGAATCCTAATTCTAAAGGCAGACTTTGGTTGCATTGATTCAGAGGAGGGGTTCCCACTTTTATACTGAGATAACATGTAAAGATGATATTAGATAAATTCTGTTTAAATTAAAATGCTGGTAGTCTCATCACACCGTCACATCTATATTTATTGCCTAGCAGTATTTTATATGTATTGATCTCTTATTACGTGTCAGGCACTGGGCTAAGACCTTTATAGGACCTATCTCATTTAATCTTTAGAGCACCCTGAAGATACTAGAACTATAATTAACTCCATTTTACAAATGGGAAAACTGAGGCTTGTGGTGGTTAGGAAAAAAAATCTCCAAAATCACAGAGATAAGCTGGACCAAGTTTTGAATTCAGACTTGTCAGACTCTAAAGGCAAGGTCTGCATGGCTAAACTATTCTGCCTTCATTTGTAGTCGTTCATATTTTTATAAAGTTTCAACAGTAGTGGACACCACCTTCTGCTACTTTTGTTTAACATTTTTGTAAACATTTTCTGGAACCACTTGAAATAGTATTACAAATAAAATTAATCAACAGAAACATTGCCAGGCACTGTGCTAGTGCATTACCATCACTCTTTTATTTGACCTTTAAAATAATCGTGTAATTCCTGTAAGGAATTACAAACATCTCCATTTTATACACAAAGGAGCAAGTTCAGGCAGGTTAAACAACTTGCCATGGTCATAGAGCTGAGACCTGGCAGAGCCACAGTTTAATCTCAGATCTGCCTGAATGCAGAGCTCAAGCTCTTAACTAAAACAATGCACTGATCAACATCCTGATAAAACTGAAACAGTCTCAGTTTTCTCAGAGAGGAAAAGAAGTAGCAGGACTCCCTTTAGAAGTAGTATTTCTTTCCATTTCTATCTGTCAGTATTTAGGGACTCTTGAGTTTTCAATAAAATCCCAGGACCTTTGCAAAACTACAGATGAGATTATAAGCAGCTCTGGTTGTGCTGAAAGGGACTTGTGATGAAACCACCCACAGCACTGCTCCAAACAAGTCCACCAATGACCATCCACATGGAAGCCCTGGAAGGTGGTCCCTTTAGTTTGGACCCTCAATGACGTTATTTATCTCTAGGCCAGCAGCTGACCCATGGATATCCACGCAGTCTTTTCATATTTACCAGTTCTCTCCATCGGCAGAGAAGGCTTTCCAATCCTTTTCTCTAGCAGTTTGACAGAAGAAAAAAAAGTCAACAGAGATATCCCCTCACAACTGTCAGAATGGCTAACATCAAAATCCACAAATAACAAATGTTGACAAGGATGTGGAGAAAAGGGAACCCTCGTACACTATTGGCATGAATGTAAATTAGTGCAAACACTGTGGAAAACAGTATTGCAGTTTCTCAAAAAACTAAGAGTAGAGCTACCATATGACCCAGCAACTCCACTCCTGGGTATATATCTGAAAAAATTGAAAACACTAATTCAAAAAGATACATGCACCCCAGTATTCATGGCAGCACTATTTACAATAGCCAGATATGGAAGCACCCTAAGTGTCCATCAACAGATGAATGGATAAAGAAGGAATGGTATATATATACAATGGAATACTACTCAGCCGTAAAAAAGAATGAAATAATGCCATTTGCAGCAACATGGATGGACTTGGAGGGCATTATGCTAAGTGAAATAAGTCAGAAAGAGAAAGATAAATACTGTATTATGTCACCTATATGTGGAATCTAAAAAATAAAACTAGTGAATATAACAAAGAAGAAGCTGACTCACAGATGTACAGAAAAACTAGTGGATTAAAAAAAAAAAAAGTCAGTGCCCATCAGTGAACTCTTGAGTTCCACAGACAATTTTGTGAAAGAAATTGTAAGGGAAACTCATGAAGTCGTACAAGTGGTCTTCAATATCTGCCATACCACTTCCTAGGCATGTCACTTCATCCTTTGACCATCAGGTTGGTCATCTATAAATCTGGGCAATAATGCCCCTCTAAAGACTCTGTAGGGGTTAATTGAGATAACCTACACAAGACAGCTGGACGAGTCTTTGCCCATAATACACAAAGAACACAAATTCTAGGCCCTTTTGCAATACCCACCCTTCCTTATGGACACACGCCGGTGAAATCAGAAGACACTGTAGTCCAAAAGACCACAAAATCTTGCTCAGAGCCTTGAATGCTACTGAGCTATCCAGTGGTGCTATCCATTCTATACAATGTTATTGCAAGAAGCATGGCCACATTCTTTGTAAAATCAGCAGTTTAGAGTCTCTTGTCCAGCTCCTATTAATTTTCTTGTGCAGATGATAAAACTTAATGGAAGAAAGCTCAGTAGAGCTAAGGCTTCAGACAGCAAAAGCCAAAAGGCAAACTCCCTCTCAGCTGAATTCACTTACACACAGATTATGCTTAAACACTGGTCATTACACAGGCCTAGATAAGATTTCCAGATGTGCACATTTAGGAGACCAAGCCTGTGTGTGAGAATATGGAAGTGAATTGTGTTTTCACTGATGATGAATAGTCTCTTCTCCCATGGGACAATTTTCAGGGAAGATAGGGACGAGCATGTCTGGTCTCCACAGGGCTAATCCCCATTTTTTAGGCACATGCGAGGCTCCTATCCTGGCTAAGGCAAGACCCTCATCTATCAATGAAGGGAAATCTGTGCTCTTTAATACTTGAAGTTACTTCTGAAGCTTGGAGTGCAGTCCTCATTGCTGAGACGCTAGAATTCGGCATCAGACCCTAATGTTCCCTCTTCTTGTGCAGACTCTGAATCATTCGAGGAAAAAAACAATAACCTTTATCTCCTCTGCTACTTTTTATCCCACTAATAAAACTGGGATTGTAATAGTGATACCTGTGTCTAATTATAGCAAGGGCGAGGATTATGTAGCACAGTTCAGCCAGGACAGTAATAGCACTTTTCAAAATACAGTCCAGCCATCCTCTCAAGCTTCTTCCTTTCTCACAAGCCAACTCCTGAATGCTAAAATTATTTTAACAGGCGCAGCGCATGGTGCATTAATAAATGATCAAAGGGTGTGCGTTTGCTAATGACCCTTTGGCCTCGATAAAGAAACTGGCAAATATTCCATTAACCACAACCCATGACGTCATTTTTTAAACTTGAAATATATTTTCCCCATCTCATGCTGGAGGTGGCTCACCAGGATTGCTTAGTGTATGCACTTGAAAACTGAATCCTTAAAGAAAAAGGATGAGATGGATTATTTATGAACATGCATAAATTATGTAGTGATTTCATTGAGATTTCTGGGACTTGTATGAAGTAGAATGTCCCCTGCGGTGGCCACGTCTCATTTAATCCATCCGTTTCATCTTTTCCTCCACTTCAGAGACTTCCCATATTTTAAGGTTCACTTTGAAACAATAGCTCATTTTGAAATGTAATTTAGAAATATATTTATTACGTATTTCTGTGTACCACAAAATATTGCTTATTAAAAAGAAAGAAACCCACAGGACACACACAAGCAGAAAGGAAATTATACTTAAGAGTCATCATTCATTCATAAGATGGGTAGGGCAGTAAAAATACAAAAAAAATTACAATACGGAAGAAAAATGAGAAAAATTAAAAACCAATAACCATGAAAACTCTATGTGGCATCATTCTCCTCTGTGCTTTAATACACTCTCTTATCTTCCGCAAAAGTTGGAGGCAAGTATTATTAGTTCCATTTTATAGGTAAAACCTTGAGGAACATAAAGTTACATGCCTTAGCAATCCTACATAAATGAATCACTTACAAATCAGCACCAGGAATCTGCAAGGAAGTATTACTTTCCTCTCAGCTACAGAACTGGAATATATGAATCACTGTGGGCTCTATTTGGTCAGTGTTCCAAGAGACACATCCATATAAACAAGAGAACATTCTAAAACATATTTGTATGGTTAAACTTTATTCTTATATATGTATATAAGTACTCTACCACACAAAGAATATCTAAATAGATGATACAGCAAAGATATGTGCATTAAATTTGTATTGCAATTTTTAGAAACAACTTTAATGTTTAACAGTAAAGAAATATATCCATACAATAAAAATACTTAATTGAAAAAAAAAAGCAGAAATTTTAAAAAAGCATTACAGGCAAATCTTCATTGACCCAGAAAAAATGTTTTTCTTATATTGCTAAGATAAAAATAAAACAGACCTCAAAACAGTTCTTAAATTGTGGCATTTTTGTAGAGAAAAACTATGGAAAATCTTGATAGATAACACACCAAAATTTAACATTTTTGTTATCTTTGTGGTAGAATTATAGCTATTTTTTGTTTTCTTTCTCTATAAATTCCCATGCTTTCTAATATTACCATATTGAACTTTCCTATAGTTGTAATTAGGGAAAAAATGCAAACCACTTTTTTCAGGTAAAATAAAAAATATTTCATAAATAATCCACAACCAATAGTACTTATTAATGAAAATAAGGATTCTGGGTACTCTGTTCCAGAACCAGTCCAACTTTGCACATGGTTAAATATGTATTTTTATACTCCAAAAATGATTTATTAAAAAAATAGATAAACAATAAGATCCTACCATATAGCACAGGGAACTATACTTGATATCTTGTAATAAACCATAATAGAAAAAGAACATGAGAAAGAATATATATATATATATATATATAACTAAATCACTTTGCTATACAAAAATATTGTAAAATAGGGAAGAAGGAGGAACACTACCAAACTCATTCTATGAGGCCACCATCACCCTGATACCAAAACCAGACAAAGATGTCACAAAAAAAGAAAATTACAGGCCAATATCACTGATGAACATAGATGCAAAAATCCTCAACAAAATACTAGCAAACCGAATCCAACAACACATTAAAAGGATCATACACCATGATCAAGTGGGGTTTATTCCAGGAATGCAAGGATTCTTCCATATACACAAATCAATGTGATACACCATATTAAAAAATTGAAGGAGAAAAACCATATGATCATCTCAATAGATGCAGAAAAAGCTTTTGACAATATTCAACACCCATTTATGATAAAAACTCTCCAGAAAGTGGGCATAGAGGGAACCTATCTCAACAAAATAAAAGCCATATATGACAAACCCACAGCCAACATCATTCTCAATGGTGAAAACAGATAGCATTTCCTCTAAGATCAGGAACAAGACAAAGGTGCACATGCTCACCACGATTATTCAACATAGTTTTGTAATTTTTAGCCACAGCAGTCAGAGAAGAAAAAGAAATAAAAGGAATCCAAACTGGAAAAGAAGTAAATCTTTCACTGTTTGAAGATGACATGATACTATACATAGAAAATCCTAAAGATGCCACCAGAAAACTACTAGAGCTAATCAATGAATTTGGTAAAATAGAAGGATACAAAATTAATGCACAGAAATCTCTCTCATTCCTATACACTAACAATGAAAAATCAGAAAGAGAAATTAAGGAAACACCCCCATTTACCATTGCAAGAAAAAGAATAACTAGGAATAAATCTACCTAAGGAAACAAAAGACCTGTATGTAGAAAACTATAAGACACTGATGAAAGAAATCAAAGATGATACAAACAGATGGAGAGATATATCATGTTCTTGGACTGGAAGAATCAACAATGTGAAAATGACTATACTACCCAAATCAATCTACAGATTCAATACAATCCCTATCAAACTACCACTGGCATTTTTCACAGACCTAGAACAAAAAATTTTATAATTTCTATGGAAACACAATAGACCCCGAATTGCCAAAGCAATCTTGAGAAAGAAAAACGGAGCTGGAGGAATCAGGCTCCCTGACTTCAGAATATACTACAAAGCTACAGAAATCAAGACAATATGGTACTGGCACAAAAACACAAATATAGATCAATGGAACAGGATAGAAAGCCCAGAGATAAACCCACACACATATGGTCACCTTGTCTTTGACAAAGGAGGCAAGAATATACAATGGAGAAAAGACAGCCTCTTCAATAAGTGGTGCTGGGAAAACCGGACAACCACATGTAAAAGAATGAAATTAGAACACTCCCTAATACCATACACAAAAATAAACTCAAAATGGATTAAAGACCTAAATATAAGGCCAGACACCATAAAACTCTTAGAGGAAAACATAGGCAGAACACTCTATGACATAAATCACAGCAAGATCCTTTTTGACCCACCTCCTAAAGTAATGAAAATAAAAACAAAAATAAACAAATGGGACTCAATGAAACTTAACAGTTTTTGCACAGCAAAGAAAACCATAAACAAGACAAAAAGGCAAACTCAGAATGGGAGAAAATATTTGCAAATGAAGCAACTGACAAAGGATTAATCTCCAAAATATACAAGCAGCTCATGCAGCTCAATATCAAAGAAACAAACAACCCCATTCAAAAATTGGCAGAAGACCTAAATAGACATTTCTCCAAAGAAAACATACAAATTGCCAACAAACTCATAAAAAGATTCTCAACATCACTAATCATTAGAAAAATGCAAATCAAAACTATAATGAGGTATCACCTCACACCAGTCAGAATGGTCATCATCAAAATATCTACAGACAATAAATGCTGGAGAGGGTGTGGAGGAAAGGGAACCCTCCTGCACTGTTGGTGGGAATGTAAATTGATACAGCCACTATGGAGAACAGTATGGAGGTTCCTTAAAAAACTAAAAATAGAACTACCATATGACCCAGCAATCCCACTACTGGGCATATACCCTGAGAAAACCATAATTCAAAACGAGTCATGTACCACAATGTTCACTGCAGCACTATTTACAGTAGCCAGGATATGGAAACAACCTAAATGTCCATTGACAGATGAATGGATAAAGAAGATGTGGCACATATATACAATGGAATATTACTCAGCCATAAGAAGGAATGAAATTGAGTTATTTGTAGTGAGGTGGGTGGACTTAGAGACTGTCATACAGAGTGAAGTAAGTCAGAAAGAAAAACAAATACCATATGCTAACGCACATGTATGGAATCTAAAAAACGGGACTGATGAACCTAGGGGCAGGACTGGAATAAAGACGCAGACATAGAGAGCGGACTTGAGGACACAGTGAGGGAAGGGGAAGCTGGGACGAAGTGAGAGAGTGGCACTGACATATATACACTACCAAATGTAAAATAGATAGCTAGTGGGAAGCTGCTGCACAGCACAGGGAGATCAGCTCTGTGCTTTGTGACAACCTAGAGGGGTGGGATAGGGAGGGTGGGAGGGAGGCTCAAGAGGGAGGGGATATGGGGATATATGTATACATATAGCTGATCCCCTTGTACAGCAGAAATTAGCACAACATTGTAAAGCAATTATACTCCAATAAAGATACTTTAAAAATCAAAAATATATATTGTAAATCAACTATACTTTAATAAAAAATTAAAAAGAAAAAAAAATGGAAAGGTCAGCATTTGAAAAAAACCTCCTCCTTATTTTCAAAATACACATAGAATCTAACACAAAGAATATTTAATGGGGATGTATCTGTGGTTCTATAACTTAAGTTGGGTTCTGAGACATATGAAGAGACACAGCACAAGGTTTTGAGGTTGTTATCATTCAATGCTTAAACTGAATGAACAGTTTAGTTTAATTCAACCAATATTTATTGAGTATGCAGTATATGCCAGGCACTTTGCTGAGTGAAATGAAGCTAAAGATGAATAATGCATAGTCATTGAAACTCACGGTCCAGTGTAGAAGGCTGTGTGTGATACAAGAAAACGTAGGACACTTTGCTAAATCAGAGAATAAACATCCAAATCATTCTAAGGAGTGAGAGACAATGAAGATTCTTGAAGGACATGATGCTTCAAGAAGCAACAGAAAATGAAGCAGGTAAAGAAAGAAAGGAAGATGGCTCTAGGCATAGGGAACTGCACGAGAGAGAATTTTTAATATTCTCAACTATCTGAGCCTGCTAGAACAAAATTCATGATGCAGGGAGTGGTGGGAGTGAAGGCTAAACAAGCAGGCAGAGGTCAGATCTTGTAGTTATTTGGTTATGGAGGAGAAAGAGAGGCTTGGGGAAGATGGTGAAACTTGTGATGACTTTCAATATTCTGGCTAGAGTTTGTGGCTCAATGATATCACTAGCTGAGACAAGAATAACAATAGTAATAATTGCACACATTTCTTGAGATGTAAATATTTGCCAGGTGCTGTTCTAGACATGATCACATATCGACCCAACCAGTACAAGAAGCCTACAGGCTAGAGAGGGACACTGAAAAGTTAGGAGACAGTGAATGCAGGAAGGTGAAGAGGCTGGGGTCAGAGGAGCAGACAGTGAAATCAGTTTTAAACGTGTTGAATTCAGGGTAAATATGGAGCCTCCAGATGGATTCATCCTCAGGAAGAAGCTGGAGTCTTGAGCTAAGAGGAGAAATCAGGGGCAAAGATGTAGACCTGAGAATAATTTGTATATAGGAATTCTTTAAAAACCATGCTCACTCAAGTTGTTGCTAATTCAGGCAAAATAGGTAGTGTGAAGAAAGGTGGGTTATAAACAGAGCCTGGGGCCAGAGCGTCAACATTAGAGGGAAGCAGAGGAGCATTTCTGAAGGACATTGTGGAGGAAGAGTCAGGGAGTTGGGGGAAAGAAGGTACCGCAAAAGCCAAGGCAAAAAATGTTCTAGATCAGTACAAAATGCCAATGCTGGCAAGAGGTCCAATGAGGTAAGGACCAAAATATGCCTATTATGTTTGACAACATGAAGTCATTGTTGACTGCACTGTCAGTTCAGTAAGAATGGAAACCACACTGTTGGTGACCGAGGATTCAAAGGGAAAGGAGGAAGTGAAACTAACAAGTGTGTAGAGACTCACACTTCTAAGATGCTTGCTTAAGGAACAGGGAGTGAGATAAACCAGTAGAGATAGGTTAGTAGTAGCTGGGTTAAAGACACAGAGAGCAAGGTTTTGCTGGTTTATTTTGCCAGACAGGCAGAAAACTGAAGAGGTTCTTGTTGGAGAGAAGGAGCTAGTTTAGATGCATAGAGTGGAGGCTGAAATGAGGAAATCATTTTTCAGTAGACTTAATTTTTCAGTTTCAGGTTCACAGCAATATTGAGCAGAAGTATAGAAATTTCCCATATACTATCCGCCCCCCACATATGCAAAGCCTCCCTCACCATCAAAATCCCAAACCAGAGTAGTTAATTTATTGTAATTGATGAACCTACACTGACACATCATTGTCACCCAAAGTCCATAGTTTACACTGGGGTTCACTCTTGGTGTCGTACGTTCTACAGGTTTTGACCAATGTATAATGACATGTATCCATCATCATAGTATCTTATACGGTAGTTAAAAATCCTCTGTGCCTGCCTATTCATCACTCCTTCCCCTATAACCCCTAGCAACCACTGATCCTTTTACTGTCTTTATAGTTTTCTCTTTTCCAGAATGTCCTATAATTGGAATCATAGAGTAAGTAGCCTTTGTAGTTTTGTTCTTTTGCTTAGTAACATGCATTTAAGTTTCTTCTATATTTTTTCATGGCTTGATAACTCAACTTTCTTAGTGATGTATAATATTCCATTATCTGAATGTACCACAGCTTAATTATCCAGGTTGCTTCCAAGTTTGGGCAATTATGAATAAAGCTGCTCTTGACATTCATGTGCAGATTTTTGTGTGAACACAAGTTTTTAACTCACTTGAGTCAAGGAGTGCTATTGCTGGATCATATGGTAAGAGTATGTTGACTTTTGTAGGAAACTGTCAAACTGTCTTCTAAAGTGGACATACCATTTTGCATTTCCACCAGCAGTAAATGAGTTTCTAGGGAATTAACTTTAGTACAATTCAGTGGCATTCATTATATTCACACTGTTGTACAACCGTCACCAACCACTATTTATTTCCAATTTTTTCATCAACCCAAACAGAAACTCTGTACTCATTAAGCAATAACTTCCCATTTCCTCTTCCCCCAGCCCCTGGTAAATTCTGATTTACTTTCTCTTTTTATGAATTTGCTTATTCTAGATATTTTATATCTAGAAATATACATACAGCATTTGTCCTTCAATGGTTAGCTTATTTCACTTAGCATAATGTTTTCAAACTCATCCATGCTGCAGCATGTATCACAACTTCATTCATTTTTATGGCTGAATAATATTCCATTATATGTACAAACTGCATTTAGTTTGTCCATTCATCTGCTGATGGACACTTGGGTTGTTTCCACCTTCTAGGTATTATGAATAATGCTGCAATGAACATTCCTGTGCAAGTATGTTTGAGTCCCAGTTTTCAGTTCTTTTGAGTATATACCTGGGAGTGGAATTGCTTAGCCACCTGGTAATTCCACATTTAACATTTTGAGGATCCGCCAAATGTTCTCCTTTGAGGCTGCAACATTTTACATTCCCATAAGGTGACAGAATCTTGAAATACAAGCAGGAATTATGCAGGTGAAGAATGAGTGGGAGGACGTTCGTTATAGATATAGATTTCAGTGTAAACCCACAAAGACAAAAGAGGGTATGAGAAATTCTCAGAAACACATAGAGTTCAAAATAGACAGTCACCACCAGGCATCATTTAAGTAATGGCTGTAGAAAACAGCAACAAGCATTCATGAACAGTGTTCTAACTAATGAGCTTAAGTTGTTTCCTCAAAGTGATAAGATATTTTGAAGAATGTGTGCTTTAGAAATATTATTTTGTCAATTTTGTAGAGAATAGGCTGGATCAGAAGGTAGACCTTTGTGAATACTTAATGCAGTAATCCAGAGTTGGTCGCTGAAGCTTGATCTAGAGTGCTAAAGATGACCTAAGGTGGAAATGAGCAAAAATAGACAAATGGGACCTAATCAAACTTATAAGCTTTTGCACAGAAAAGGAAACCATAAACCAAATGAAAAGACAACCTACCGAATGGGAGAATATATTTGCAAACGATGCAACCGAGAAAGACTCAATTTCCAAAATATACAAACAGCTCATATAGCTCAATAACAAATAACCAAACAACCCAATCAAAAAATGGGCAGAAAACCTAAAAAGACATTTCTCCAAAGAAGATATATAGATGGCCAACATCAAAAAGTCTACAAGTAATAAATGCTGGTATTGTAAAGCAATTATACTCCAATAAAGATGTTAAAAAAAAAAGGCTGGAGAGGGTGTGGAGAAAAGGGAGGGCCTTTTCCATGAAGAAATGTGGTAAAAGGCAGATTGCCTGAGGTTGAAGAATAAGTAAGCATGAAAGAAAAGGCAACTAGAAGTCAAGGGAAAAATAAAAGCCAAGAGATAGAGAAATAGTGCTATAACGTGAAGGAAGGATTTTCTTATGCTTTTGTTTTATACTCATGGAAGGACATGAGTATTTTTTAGATCAAGAGAAAAGCAGTGGCAGAGCTTGAAGAAACAGGAGCGATGGATAACTGATGAATTGAGTCTCTGGGGGAAAAAAAAGTGCCAGAGCACAGATAGTGGGATTAGCCCCCACCTCTCAGAGCCCCTGCTCATCTACCGAGATGAGAATGAGTTAAAGAAAGGGGAGGTGGCACATAAGACTCTTCCCCCATTTTACAAGTTAATCACCTCTACGTACTACAAGGATTATGCTATGCTTACCAGACCCCGTGGGCTTAAAGATTAGTCTAAAATGAAAAGAGACCTTAGCATTCTATTTTTTAAAGGCTTTAACATGTTTAAATAAATTTGTTAAACTACTTCTCCATCACAGCATACTATTTTAATTGCTAATAGTCTAAGGAAAAAATCAAGAAGTCAACAAGTCAACATATCGACTGTCTCATGAACCCTGCTTATCTTTATAAAACAGACACTTTCTGAGGCCAAAACAGTAATTAAAATCATAAATATGTATTGCTACAGCGAGTCAAACAGTTGGAAAATGCAAATTCATTAAGAATATTTTAATCATCTCATTACTTCTGTGGCGTGGTTGTAGATAAATAAATTTAATTGTCCTACAGTTTAAGTAAAACATTTGAAAAGACAAGTTGTTTTTCGGTGTCTTCTTTCCCCAAGCAAAATCAGAACTTGACTGAAACTGAGGTACTTCCTATGGGATAAACCTTTTGACACGGAAATAAGATATGGAAAGGCATATGGATCTGGTGACATTTTGGTTTAATTATTGAGACCACTGTAAATAACAAAACAATAAGTGCTGTAAATAACAAAACAAGTCTAATTCCAGGTTGCTGTAAACAGAGAAATGAAAAACCTCATCCACAGATGATACCTCTAATACAAGATGCTGAAAGTGCCATCCTCAGAATTCACAATTAAACTAGTTAATGAAGATTCACTTACAGAAGATTCACAGGCCTCCAGGAAAGGGGTGGAAAATATACCCATTCCTCCAAATTGCATCAGCAATCAAGGAAATGGATGGAGGCACATATACATCACCCCTCTCTCCATCTCTCCTCTCCCTCCTCGCTGCCCGACTCTAGGCTGATTATCAGTCTTGCTCTCCAGCTTCTGCCACAGGAAAAAGGAGCAGCTTTCCAAAATAACAGATAAATATTCACGCTAGAGATTCATTGTTTAGCGTTGCAAGGTGCCGCGTTATGTTGCACCATTGGCCTCCGATCTGGTGCAACAAGATGTATATTCAGAGCTGGTAGTCAGCAGCAGTGCTGGGAACAAGACCTTGCTTCACATTCACCAGAGGAACAAGCTAGACTCCTCTCTTTGGTGAACCCAAAAGTGTCACTGCACAAATCAGCAGAACTCTCAGTCCGTGCCGAGCTAGGCATTCCTTCATAGGAGGTGAGAGGTTAATATTTCATTGTGCACTTTGCAAACCCTGATGAAGGCTGTTTGCTCCCATTGATGTAAAAAAAAAAAAAAAAGAAGAAGCCATTCTTCTCAGCAGCCCAAGGACTGTATAACAAATATGCATATTTTAAATTTACTTCTTATAGGCTTAGAGAATAAATTCTATGTATATTGAGAACATATTTGGTCATCCCAATGATCATGCCTATTACTAATAAGCCAAAAGAAACAAAAAGCTAACTTAACTTCTGACTAGACTATGGAGAGTTGTTTTGCATGGAAAAACATGTTCAAGAATTAAGGATCACTGCTTCCTAGGGCAAAAAAATGAAAGATGGTGAAGTAGGATTTTAGTTTCAAATGGTGGGGAAAAAAGAGTGCATGTGTCAGGTGAGGAGCAAAGGAAGGATTTTTATTCCATAGCCAAAGTCACTGCAGTGTCCTAAGGTAAAGACGGCAGCTCTGCCCTAGGAAGATTTCAGGCCCAACTTTAGTAGACGGCTGGGCCCCCTTGCCCATCCTCTCCCAGGACTATCTCACCTTCACTCCTATCATCAGAGGACACTCACTGGTCAGCCTTAGACAACCTGGCCAGCAAGCATTCATCACTCCTGGCACAGGTCAGAGTCACCATCAAGTCCATCATTTTTTAGAAAAGCTAGAGAAAACCTAGACAGTGCCTAACACTTGTTCATTCATTGAATCAGCCAGTCAGCAGACAATTAGTCTGAAAATATTTACCAAATACTCATGTGCTGAGAAGTGGTGAGAAAAATGGACACAACTGCCTCCCTGATAGGACTTAGAGTTTAGTGGGGTCCACAGGAACTAAACTAAAAATAATCCAGTGCTTTGAGTGTTGGCTTTGGGCACTCTGCTTTAATCTGGGATGGAGTGGATACAGGAGTGTCAGTGGATGTAGCTCTGAAAGCACTAAATTTGAACTGCAGTCTCAACAATGAACAGGAGTGAACTAGGATGAGTGTCCCAGGCAGGGGAAAGAAAATATGGAAAATCCTTGAGACAAGAAGGAGCATGGGATGTCAAAGAACTGACCCAATGACTGGAGAGCAGAAGGGCAAAAAGGGATCCAGACCAGACACTCAGTAAATATTTCTAATGAACAAATAATGGATGCGTGAACACACCAATGAACAGGTGTCTGGTGCCTTAACCATCCAGCATTCCAGCCATTCATTCACACAAGGATACTCAATAAAATCCCGCTTGTTCTTTCCTTTCCCCTTCTCCTGGTTTACCATTTTAAAATTCAAGTTTAACAAAAGTGAAAAAATGAAAGGAAAAACAACCCCAGAGCCATCCTCTCCAATATCTTCAAACTGAGATCCAAACTTTCTTGAATTGCCCTCCTCACAGTACAGGAGAAAAGGGCACCAGACCCTTTGTTAGGGGGTTTTATATGCTTTGTCTTGTTTAGTCCATACAACAACCCTATAAGGTAGCTATTATTAGTTCCATTTTTGAAGATAAGGATCAGAAAGATTTCGCAACCTCTCCAGTGTCCTGAAACCTGGATCCTACCTAAGCGCATGCTCTAAATTTTCAACCAGTGGATCTCAGCCAAGGACAATTTTGCCCCAGGGAAATATTTGGCAGTATCTGGAGACACTTGTAGATATCACAGTTGGAGGGGTACTATTGACTTTAGCGAGTAGAGGCCAGAGATACTGATGAACATCCTACAATGCTTAGGACAGCAACTCACAACAAAGATTTATCAGGCCCAAAATACCAATAGCTGAAATTGAAAAACTCTGCTTTACATCATTCTGCCTTTGAAAGATATATATTCTTTTGCATATCTATTGAAGCACTTATCAGTGCCTATGGGGAACTGTGAAACCATTGAACGGTAGTGCTGATGTCTTACTCTCTCCAGGAATAAATATAGTACATGGCACAAAGTAGACACTCACTTATCATATGTTCTTATTGTGATTGAAATTACGTAGTGCAAATGTGATCAAGAGAATCAGAGACTTCCCAGTGGAGGAAGAATACGGGCAATAATTTCAAGGTTGAGTGGCATGCAGTAGCTCAGGGCCTTGTCTCACTCGCTGGCTGAGGCCCCTTCTCAGTATAATCTGACTGCCTATAAATGTTACGGGGGCACTCTGCCAAGACAGAAGGAAGAGAGCCAAATGGCGAGATTTAATACCCTCAAATTTGATGGACTTTTTAACAAATGCAATTCTAGGACAACATGGTCTCCAGGGCAGAATAAACTTCTTCATCTATACTGGAGATTTAAAAGACATTATGGGGGCTTCCCTAGTGGCACAGGGGTTAAGAATCCACCTGCCCATGCAGGGGGCACGGGTTCTAGCCCTGCTCCGGGAAGATCCCACATGCCGCGGAGCAACTAAGCCTGTGAGCCACAACTACTGAGCCCACACTCTAGAGCCCACGAGCCACAACTACTGAGCCCGTGTGCCACAACTACTGAAGCCCGAGCACCTAGAGCCCATGTGCCACAACTACTGAGCCTGTGTGCCACAACTACTGAAGCCCGCATGCCCAGAGCCCATGCTCCACAACGAGAAACCACCGCAATGAGAAGCCCGTGCACCACAAGAAAGAGTAGCCCCCTCTCATTGCAGCTAGAGAAAAGCCCACACGCAGCAACGAAGACCCAACACAGCCAAAAATAAATAAATAAAATAAATAAATTTATTTTTAAAAAAGACATTATGTATATATGTAAAATGGTGCAGCCACTTCGAAAAACAGTTTGTCAGTTTCTCAAAGGTTAAACATAAGAGTTATCATGTGACCCAGTAATTCCACTCCTAGGTATATATCCAAGAGAATTGAAAACTTATGTCCACACAAAAACTCATACATATATGTCCATAGCAGCTCTACTCAAATAGCCAAAAAGTAGAAGAAAAAAAAAAAGATTTCTATCAACTTATGAATGGATTTTTAAAATATCGTATATCCACACAATGAAATATTTTTAACCATATAAAGAGAAAATGTACTATATATGCTACAACGTTCATGAACCTTGAAAACATTATGCTAATTGAAAAAAGCCAGACACAAAAGGCCATGTATTGCATGACTCCATTTATATGAAATGTCCAGAATAGGTAAATCCACAAAGACAGAAAGTAGATTCATGTTTGCTAGGGGCTTGGGGCAGTTAAAATGAGGAATGACTGAAAACGGGTATGTGTTTCTTTTGGGGGTGATGAAAATGTTCTATAATTAGATAGTGCTGATGGTTGCACAACTTTGTAAATACACCAAAACCCAAGGAATTGTACACCTTAAAAGGGTGAATTTTGTTGTATGTGAATTATATCTCATTAAAGCTATTATTTTTAAAAAGATATTTAAAGTGTTTTACTTTCTTCAGTGATGGAATCCACTAACTTTATTATTCATTATTTATTACATCGTCCTTGGTCCTGTATCTTTTTTTTTTTTTTTTTTTTTTTAATTTATTTATTTTTATTTTTGGCTGTGTTGGGTCTTCGTTTCTGTGTTAGGGCTTTCTCTAGTTGCGGCAAGCGGGGGCCACTCTTCATCGCGGTGCGCGGGCCTCTCACTATCGCGGCCTCTCTTGTTGCAGAGCACAGGCTCCAGACGCGCAGGCTCAGTAGTTGTGGCTCACGGGCCTAGTTGCTCCGCGGCATGTGGGATCTTCCCAGACCAGGGCTCGAACCCGTGTCCCCTGCATTAGCAGGCAGATTCTCAACCACTGCGCCACCAGGGAAGCCCCTTGGTCCTGTATCTTAAAAGTATTGTTGTTTATCTTTGAATAGGTAGTTGAGTGATTACAAATGCATTTAGAGATTTCACTGTTTCTGAAGGTGACTTTGCCTGACCCTTAGGATTGCAGATTCTTCAAGACTTCTCTCACTGCTGTTTATAGAAAAGTATAAAAAGTATTCATTTGCTTTCCTCAAGAGTTCACATCTTCAGTGATATTACCCATTATGAGCAGGACTGGGGATGTCACAAGATCAGATTAGATCGAACAGAAAGCTAAAAAGGGAGTATCTTATGTTATTTGATCAAATATCATTACATTTTGCTTGCAATTTTTGGCCTACAATGAGAGTACTTTTGCCTACAATGAGACTGCCTGTTTTATTTTCTTGTGACATCAATGATCAAATCCTTTCAGGATTACCAGGAAGACTGTATTTTGAGAAAAAGCACTCTACTCTCAATTTCAAACCAACTCTAATCTTTTGATGTTTCTATCTTAGTTTTCATTAACTACATCGGTGAAGAGAGCTTTAAAGATTAAAATTTAAAGGACACTAGGATCCTTCCAAACTTCACTCTTTCTCCGGAACCAGAGCGCTCCTTTCATCCCCCACCTCACATCCTTGTCAGCTGAAACCTGCCAGGAAGGGAAGTTAAAAGAAATAGACTCTTTTCCCCGAGGTCCTTTTCTGGGCCCAGAATGTTCAGTCCTTTCAGCCATAGAGAATATAAGTGGATTTGGAGATTTCCATAGCCAAGATAATGACCACGGGTAGACATCATGGGTAATGGGTTTTGCAGCCCCTTGGGCAGCTCCATGATACCACCTGGAGCTCTGGCATCCTTATCACACCTGTGGGCTCAACGATGTCTGGAGATGTAGGGGCTCATGTGATTTGTGGTCATCTTTTCATGAAAATACAGAATCTCAGAGTGGAGAGAAAACTAATCATCAAGTTTCCTTGTCTCTCCTCCAAAAGTGGTTACCATTTGCATGCCACTGTTAATGAGAAGCTCACTATATGGAAAATAATGACTTGAATTTTAGTCCCTATTTCAGGATTAATGCAACCAAAATACAGAGCATGTCTTGGTCTAGATTTTAATGGTAGTTTTCTCTCTCACCAACTGTATCATTAACGTTACTATTGTTATTATTCCCCGTTCTCCCTTCCCATCATTATCCCCATTCTCGCTCTCTGCAAAGCATCATGGACCAGATAGAAAAGACAGAAGTGCTGTGTTTTAGACTCTCTTCTCACCTCAAGTGCAGAATAATAGATCAGAGCAGCTGATTAGCAAGCACTAAAGAGTACCACACATCCTTAAGAGAACCAAGCAGGGAACTTGCTCGCATCTAAAATGTATCCAAGAAAGAGAAGGCACCAAACTGTGACTGCCTGGTAGTTTGAGTGCCGCTATTCAGAAGCCAGAATGCAATCTAGCCATTGACCTTGAGAAGCAGGCCTTAAGTGGGTATGCAGCAGAGGATGCTTGAGCACACAGAGCAGACCCGAACTATGACATCAACACGTCATAACTACTGTGTTTCAAGATTTCATACAGATTTTAGAAGACGGAGTCTATTTCTTTAATTACATATTCTATTAAATATATAACCAGTCCTAAAGTGGTTGAGTGGAGGGAAAGAGAAATCAATCTCATTTTTACTGAGAAACTATAGTATTCCAGGCCCAGTGCCAGACATATAGCTATTTAGTCCTCACAAAGGCAACAACTGAACCTAGAGTGTGGAACTGAAGGCTGGGCATTGAGCCCAAACGCAAGAATCTGCTTAGTTACAGAAGTGCTCTCCAGTGCTATCTTCACTCAAGGGACCAGTCAGGCTAACTGGTGTCAGTCACCCCGTGGTTCCCTCAAGGTTTCTGGTTTTAAAGCCCATTGCAAACAAAATGACTTATGTAAGCAACCTAACAAGATCCCTAATTCTGAGATGAAGAAATCCAAGAGGAGCTCCTTCTACTTGCTTGTAACACTGAAATGAAGCACAGAACCCCAAATGAGCCACTTCTTGAATCTGGCAAAATGAGTACCACGTTGAGAGCCATTCTTCTGTCCCTGGGACACTGTGCTCACTATGCCATTCAGTTAACATTTATTGAGTCCTAGTACGTGACAGGCACGATGATACAAACGGGTCATTTAACGATAAATAAAAATTAGTCTGTGTCTTAAGGAATTCATACTCTTTGAAGCAAGGTAGGAACATACAGCTAGCTGTGTGTGTTGAGATGTCACTGAGTGCTGTAATAGAATGTAAACGAGATGCTGTAAGGATGGATGAGAGTAATTCTATTGAAGCGATCCAGAAAGGCTTCACAGATCTGGCCACTAAAAAGGTCAAAGATTTTAAAGCAGTTTAGGAAACTCCATGTGGAGAAGATAGCATAAGAAAGGCACAAAAGTACATAGCATGTTTGGGAAATCATATGGATAACTTGATTTTAAAGTGCATGTCATGCTAAAATGTTTAGACTTGATTCGTCAGGGAATGAAAAGCCAACAAAGTTCTTGAGCAGTGTCTTAACATGATCAATATTATATTCAAAGAAGGGTAATTACCTGGGACAATTAGGGAGGGCTTAACAGAAGAGGTGACATTTCAGCTGGGCCTTGAATACTATTTCAGGAAATAAGAATTCTAATGGAAGGAAAGGCGAAGACCTTTCCCTCAAAGATGTTTAAAGACACAAAGGCAGCAGAGCCCAAGGAACATTTGCACAACATCCTAGAATCTGGTTTATCCAGAAACTAGACAGTACAAATAATAAAATGGTTAGAAACAGATCATGATACACTGTGAATACAAAAGCAAAGTGTTTATTTAGAGTTTCTCAAGAGATGCTGAAAAGCTACCAAATTTTTGCTTGGATTTTGTTGAGTAAAGTTTTGCTTAATGAGATTGAAACTGACAGCCAGAGATAGGAGAGTTTAGAGAAATACAAAAGAAAAGAGGAGCTCAATGGAATGTTATAATAAAAATAGCTAACTTTTCTTGAGCACATAATTATTTTTATGTGCATTATTTCATTCGATATTCACCTATGAGCTCAAAACATTTTATCTGCGTTGACGAAACTGAGCATTTGAAAGATTAAATAATTTTTACTACAGCCAGCTCACAACCAGAAAATAGCAGAGCTGAGACACAATCCCATTCCCTCTGAAACTGTATCTCTAGGACTTAGGATAGCTCCTGACACCTGGTAAGAATATAATGAAAAACGCTTGAACTACTTTTGTTGAATCATCTTAACTCTGTGGCCTAAGCTCAATATTATCTATTCAAAAAATATTTTCCTGATATTTTCAGATCAAAATGGATATATTTTTCTGCATCCCAAGTTCTATGGATTATATTCATTTAGAAGTATTCCCTACTCCAAGTTTTGGGGGGAAGCCAGGAAATGCATCTCATTTATCTTGGTAGTTCTCACAAGATGACCAGCAAAGCATCTACCACAGAGAAGAGGCTTGATAAATATGGGATGAATGAATGGACAAATAAATGAGTTCTATTTTCTAAGCAGTCTTTTCTCCATTTCAGCACAGGTAAATTTCAATAACTTTTCATGAGACACCCAAGCCATGTAACTGACTCGGAGTTCTCAATCAGATAATTTTTTCCATTTTCTTTTCTGATGAGAATCTTTATTGGCTGTGACTTAATTTAATCATAGCATTCATATTCTCTTTAGAGAAGCCCAGGGGCTCTAAGGTGGTGGGTTCTGTTTAATTAAATTCCATCAAATAATAATGATCTTTAATTTCCTAAAATCTGGATCACTGAGCATATGAGAGGCACTATTTAGTGCACTTTTATATTCTTATAATAATGTTCTTATTTCTGTGTTAACAGAAACATGGATGGACTAGGTGTCCTCACTGTGACATTTAGTGGACCTGGAACATCTCCTGACTTAAAAATAACTCTCACAATAACTCTCACACCAGCCTGCCCTCCTCTCTAAAATTCCACCATCAATATTTTATTCCTTTGTGTTTACAAGGGATCCCTTTTAAAATGCAAATAATTCATGTCAACGAAAGGGAAACATTGAGTGATTCATTGCATCTCTTCTATATGCAGGGAAAAAGCAAACCAACATTTATTGAGCGACAGCTACACACTAGGCATTGTACTAGGCATTTTACACTCATTATTTAATTTAATGTTCACAACTCTGTAAAGTATTTCTTTATTTACAAATGAGAAACCCCAAAACTCAAAAGAGATAAGTAATTGGACAAAATCAAAGAGGAAACAGCAGAGCTGGGACTTAGGCTTTAGTTTCTCTGATTCAGTTGCTCTTTCTACTTTTTTATGTAGAAAATGGAGTTGTGAGAGTAGATGGAGTACATAATGCTGGAATACAAGAATTACACTGCACACATAAATGTGTGTCAGGGGTGGTGATGGGAGAGTCTAAACTGCCAGCGGGCAGTTGAGGAAATTAATAGGATTCTACGAGAATGGGGAGTGACTATAGGACTCATTGGCCATAGACTGCTCTAGTGTAGCTGATTTTATAGGCTGGCTAATGGATAGTTAATTTTTACACATGCAAAAAATCATAAATTGGAAAAATACATATAGTAAGGTACTATTTTCTTTCCATTTAACTTCTGTTATTGAAACTGTATAGGGACTTCCCCGGTGGTCCAGTGGTTAAGACTTCCACTGCAGGGGGCACAGGTTCCATCCCTGATCAGGGAACTAAGATCCTGCATGGTCATGCATGCCGAGCAGTGAAAGAAAGAAAGAAAGAAAGAAAGAAAGAAAGAAAGAAAGAAAGAAAGAAAGAAAGAAAGAAAGAAAGAAAGAAAGAAAGAAAGGAAGGAAGGAAGGAAGAAAGAAAGAAAGAAAGAAAGAAAGAAACCTTATACTGAGAGATTTTCCAAAAATTTTAACATGTTTGTGCATCACCCATGCTGAAGTAAGTGTCTGTGGGAAAAAACTTTAGAGATCTACAGTGTGGATTGTGAAAGACACAACTGAAAACCCTCCAGCCATATGAAAAACTCACCATGCTTTTGACCTGACTCAGAGTCATGGACCTCTTAACCTGTTTCTGAAAGATGTATGACATTTGGTCTGAGTCTTACAGATCAAACATGCCCCCAGAAAAAACTGGCCTGAGTAAAACTCACACACTGTTATACAGCTCTGTATTCAACTTTAATAGAGCGATGAGTTAAATCAGTCTGCATTTCTACCAATTGTAATTTCTTGGCGGCTTTTCACCTTAAATTTTAGAAAAAGTCACTTTGGGAAAACCTGTGATTTTATGTTTTTCAGTGTAAATTAATTCTTCACTCTTAATTTTTATGCTCACCGTAACTGTTGTAGGAGATCGGGGGAGGAAGGTATTGTCAAGAAACTAGTGAAATCAGCAAATTTAAAAGAAAAGGAGAGCCTAGATAAAACAGAGTATAATTTCATCCTTGACATACATTTTTCATCTGAACGGATTGCCTCAACCCAAGCCCTCCTACAACCTACCGCACTGAGTGGGAGAGGGCTCTGCTGAAACATGTCCATCTTTTGGTGGCAAATACACTGTGAGTTGTTGCTTATAGAGACACCACGGGATCGATATAATGGCATGCCAGGGTACTGTATTATTGTTAACATCCTGCTGGCTAGAATTCAGGTTTCCATTTAATTGTGCTCTTATTTAAAATGTCTGCTGCACCTGCAGCTGACTCGATCAGTGTTAGTTATTTGCCTGGTGTCATGTACATTTATGAACAATGAAAACTTCAGAAAAAATGTCAGCCGAGATGCATAGATCATAAATCACAAGATGATAATATCTCACGTGGAAAAAACGGCTCTGAGAAAACAGCCCCGGTGATGTAAATATTGAGTTTACCAGCAATGTCATTTCCCTATGGAGGTCGGACAATAGGCCGTTTCTTAAATGGCAAAAGGGATGAGCTCTCTTCTTTATCTTTATTCACATTTCCTTTTATTTCATTCCTGGGAAAGAGAAATGCCAGAGGAGAAGCTTAAAACAGATTAGAGTGTGAGTACTGTATATAGGCTATTACATCATAACTGTCTTTGAAAACTCTCAAACAGCTGACCTGTTTATATTACAAGACAGGGTCAATTTCCATTCTAGCGACTCTTTTGATGTTTGTGAATACTAATGCTCTCCCCAGAATGCTGGCTTTAGGATAGCAGCAATTGAACCATTCAGCCTTCTCTGATGCAATCTTTCTGCAGCTAGACAGGATTCTATACATGGATTTCATTGAGCCACACAGCTTGGCATGATCAAAAGCTTTGCCGGAGCTGTCAGTGAATGATGTTTCAAATAATAGAGTCACGTTAATGCCTACAGTTTCTACTCTAGTCACTGAGGTTGTGTGTATGAGTGCATATGTGTCTGGATGTATGTAACACGAAGCCACAGTTTTGCTTCCACTGGAACTCAGAAAGATTAAACATTGAAATGAAATAATAGGGTCATTTTCATGGCAAATGTCTGAGAAAACAAGAAAGAACTTTACATCCACATGGAATACTAAGGAGACTTGAGGCTTTGGTATCAGCAAGACATAGTCAAACACTTCCATTTCCACATCTTTCCAACTACAGGAACTCAAGCAATTTACTTGACCTAGAGGCTTCTGCTACCTTATTTCTAAAATGTGGATGACATGATCAATCTCACAAGGTTATAAGCCAGAAAAAATTTACATATAACAACAACAACAACAATAATAGTTAACACTTCTTAGGAAATTATTATGTACCAGGCACTCAACATTTGATGTGCATCACGTCAAACCAATCTTCACAATAGCCTTATGAAGTATGCACCTTCGTTATTCCATTCTGTGTATAAAGAATCTGAGACTTAGAAACAAGATTTTTAGAAATGAGTAAAAGGTCTTTAATACATACCAATTACCCTTGAGACAAAATGAATGAGCAAGTCATAGTTTTCTGCTTAAATGGATTCAAACCATTGTTTGTTTGTTTTTTTCTTTAACATCTTTATTGGAGTATAATTGCTTTACAATGGTGGGTTAGTTTCTGCTTTATAACAAAGTGAATCAGCTATACATATACATATATCCCCATTACTCTTCCCTCTTGCGTCTCCCTCCCACCCTCCCCATCCCACCCCTCTAGGTCGTCACAAAGCACCGAGCTGATCTCCCTGTGCTATGTGGCTGCTTCCCACTAGCTATCTATTTTACATTTGGTAGTGTATATATGTCCATGCCACTCTCTCACTTCGTCCCAACTTACCCTTCCCCCTCCCCGTGTCCTCAAGTCCATTCTCTACGTCTGCGTCTTTATTCCTGTCCTGCCCCTAGGTTCTTCAGAACGTTTTTCTTTTTTTTAAAGATTCCATATATATGTGTTAGCATACGGTATTTGTTATTCTCTTTCTGACTTACTTCACCCTGTATGACAGACTCTATATTTTTAATGGAAAGACAGTTCCTATCAACATCTTCTCTTTGAACGTTAACAATAGAAGAGACCTTAAATTTGGGGCAGTCCAACACCACACACCCCAGAGCAGGAATTCAGACATCAGCATCACGGGTCACCACCTTTAGCGCAAGGAGCCCCACATCACTAACCAGCCTGTTCCATGCTTGGACAACACTCCTTGTTACAAAGGATTTTCACCTGCTTTCCTTTAGAGTCTACCCATGGGCCCTCTGGAGGTAAACATCTACCCTTCAAATATTGGAAAACCGTTTTCTTATTTCCTCTGAGCCTTCATCAGGCTGATCATCATGAGCTCCTCAACTGTGACTCTTACAACAGCGTCTTCACAATCCTAAAATTTGCTCTGGTTTGTCAATATCCCGCTGAAACTATGGTAACCAAATTCTAGTCTCAATATAAACTGCATTCTCTGTGCACTTTCATTTTAAACTAGTTTGTAGAGTAGTTAGTTTAGAGATTTAGAAAGGCAAGATCATCAACTCCCTTTGTCTGCCACAATCTACTTAGAAAATCAGATTCCGGATTTTCTTCCCTCCCTAACTCAACCTTCTATTGAAGACGTCACTGCTACTTCTTCCACTTGCACTAGAGAAGCTTCGCTATTCAGATGGAGGCAAATTATGAATTATTTAAATTTTATTTAAATACCTTTTAGGAGTTTAATCTGTTTCAGCCAGCTGGGCACCAAATTCTTGATAGCTTCAGTTATGTGCTGGCAGGTGAATCAGACACAGAGTCTTCCAATGGAAGTACTGATTCTAAAAGCTTAATCACTGAAATTATAATGTGCTCCCTTTAGGGCAGAAAGGGGATTTGAATTAAAGACATTTCTTCCTGCAAAGTAAGGGATTCTTTTTTTATAGCAATGGTCCCAGGGTTCAACTGATTAAAATTTTATAGTATTTTTTTCCTCCACTTTGATACAGTGAAAGAATACTCTAGCTCTATTTTTATCTGGCCATGTTACTTTGGACACCTCTGTGTGCCAATTCCTCATCTGTGAAATGGGTATAATATTTATATAACCAAGCATGTCCTGATGACTAAACAAAATGTATATGAGAACACAAACGTTTTAGTATAATACCACTGGAAAGGAGGAGCTATGAGGTGGGAGAAAGAGGTGGCAAAACAAAGAAGAAGAAATTAATACTCAGGAAAGGGAAAAGCAGTTCTTTCTTTGGGAAAAGTCATGAAGTTCATTTCTTACTTAACAATGAATTATATGTGTAGAGTTGTTTTGTCTTCACCTGCTTGTCTCATTGAACCTCAAAACAGTTCATGTGATGGATTTAAGTCAAGAGCCATTGCGACCACACTTGACACATGAGGAAAGAGGGATTGAGGGGGGCTGGGTATCAAACCTCTAAGATCACTCAACACAATGAGACAAAGTTGGACTAAGGAGGCTTTCTGGCTCCAGAAAGAGTCAACGCTGCAGAGCAGAGAGAGGAAGACCTGTCCACAGACCTGGTCCACCAGTTACCAGCTGTGTGTTTTAAGTTACATGCTAACCTTGTTTAGTTTCCATGAAATACTGATAAATGTTACCTTTTCCAGTCAGGGTACTCCAGAGAAATACAACCAACAAGATAATATAACAGAGTGTGTGTGTGTGTGTGTGTGTGTGTGTGTGTGTGTGTGTGTACTGAGAGGGAGAGATAGAGAAAGATTTATTTTAATGAATTGGCTCGTATAGCTGTGGAGGCTTGCAAGTCTTAAACCCACAGGGCAGTTCAGAGGGCTGGAAACTCAGACAGAATTTTTATATTACACTCTTTTTATTTATTTATTTTAACCATTTTTAAAAATTGAAGTATAGTTAATTTACCATGTTATGTTAGTTTCAGGTGTACAACAAAGTGATTCAGTTATATGTATATATATACATACACATACACGCACACACATATATATATTCTTTTTCAGATTCTTTTCCATTACAGGTTATTACAGGATATTGAATATAGTTCCCTGTGCTATACAGTAGTTTATATTACACTCTTGAGGCAGCAGTTTATATTACACAATTGCTTCATCGCCAGTGTTGCCAGAATATTGGCTCTCTGTGCACCGATGCCAAAAAGAAATACGGAGACAGAGTTTTGGAGGAAGAGAAAGAGTAGCTTTAGTTCTTTGCCAGGCAAAGAGGGAGCACAGCAGGCTAGAGCCTCAAAAACTGTGCTGCCCCTCCCTGGGGAATAGGGAGAGGTCTTATAGTCAGGGCTCTTAGTCTGGGGTAGGTGATACGGCTCAAGGAAGTACAGCTGGCATCAGGCAACTTGGTAACCGGGGCTGGTCTTTTCCCAGCTTATTGGTTCATGATCTTTCTGAAATGAAGAATGCTACAAGGGAGTGTTACAGGGGAGTGTGGAGGAAAAGAATGCCACGTGCAGGATATAATCCACATAGAGTCAGAGAGTAATTAGGGAATTAGCTTTGTGAAGGACAAGTCTAGTTACAGGCACTACAGATTAGTAACAGTTAAAGTAATGCTAAAATTGCTTAACGCTTTCAGGCTTGTGTGTGCTATTTCTACGGTTATTCACTTGTTCCTTATTTACTTCTTTACTAATAGGAAAGAAAAACCTCATTATTATTTTTGTTGTAACACCAGGAAACCTTACTTTTGCTCTTAAAATGTTCAACCGATTGCATGAGATCCACTCACATTATCGAGGATAATCTCCTTTACTTAAAGTCAACTGACCTTCACAGTGACGTCTAGACTAGTATTTGACCAAACAACTAGGCAACATATCCCAGCCAAATTGACACATAAAATTGTGTATCACACTACCTCACAGAGCTTTTGTAAGCTTTAAAAGAAAAACTATGCATCTGCCTCAAAGTGGTGAGCTCTAGAGATTAGCACAGGACAATCTGGAAATCAAAATAGTGCTTAACTTAGGCGTGGGCTATTGGAACAGAATTCCCAAAAGAAGACATGCTTCAACACGTTTGTTCACCTCTTCCCACTGTCCAGTCAGGAATGAATCCAGGTGTATGAGACCTGAAGCTTCTATAATTTGGATGTCCTTCTTTAATAAAAAAAGCATTCAAAATTAGATATAATTTTTTTTTAATTTCAAGATACATTATTAAAAAAAAAAAGAAAAAAACAGTTCACAACGCTAAGCTTCTGGCCCATTCTGCCAGTGCACAAGCTACAAAGACTTGCTCACATAGACATCTCAAAACTAGCAGTAATTAAGTATTTACCCCCAAACCCTAATGCTTTTAATAAAAAGCATTCAAAATTAAGTATTTTTTTCATTTCTCTATAATGAGAAAAATATCACGATCATTAAAAATTTACAGCAAGTGAGAAATTACACACAACTTGATCAACATGGAAGCTTACCTTGTTTGTTGTCTTATATTTACTTATTAAAGAACGGAGAAAAATCAAATTGAAAGTTAATGAAATATGAAAGGAAAGCAAACAAGATAAGCACTGAAATCAATAGAAACTATTTGACATGGAGAGGAAAATTGTAAAAATAATTTTGCCACATCATACCCAAGGCAATAATTTATGAAGGGGATAAGATGAATTTTGAATAGCATTAATAAATAAACTTCAGGGTTATTTGATAATCCAGTTAATGAAGAGGAGTGGATGATAAAAACATTGGCAAAAGTGTTTAATTTCTTGCTGATTTGATGCTTAAATAATAAAACTATCATGTTATTTTCCTGGATTTTGTAATGCTTGAGCTATCTGTCAACTTTTAATCATTGGCATTTAAATTGTATACACTGAATTATTGAGAGTCCTCCTGATTGGAGAAGACTTCTCTTTTGACCAAGTGTCAGTGAGAATGGAATCCTCAGTTTACAATTTCATTTACAATTAAATCCTCAGTTTAAAACCCTTCAGATTTAGAAGAATTTTCCACAGACCAGCTCCTGGCTCCGTGCATATTAAACCTTGCTTCTCTCTCACTACCCATGAACTTCCAGAAGTGGGTGCTGGCTATACGGGGTGTGCTCTTCTCACAAGACAACTCCTAGTTCCAAACTTTTGTTTCATGACATTGATTGAGTCAACACAGTGGGCAGCAGGAGTATTCCTGGAAACCATTCCCACACCAGGGCAACTAGCAATAACTTAAATGGAAGCCATGTTCATATGACCCACTAAAGTCAAACCAAAAGTATCCTAAACTTAAACTCCACTTAGAAGATACCGTAAGTGTCATGGCGCCTCCAACACCACCCAACAGGAAGGGAAGAACAATGGAGGAGAAGCCAGAGCAGAAAGAAACATGGGTTGTGTGGACGAAAAATGTCTCCGGCCGTATCAATAAACAAAGGATGCTGCAGCCGTCAAGCCATTAGCCACTATAGCCTCTCCCAATGGTGAGTCCTGAGAGGACTCGGGACAGGAAACAACAGGATACTGGCCCTAGATAGTTAAGGTGCATATCAAAGGAATGATTTCAATGAGCTCAGACTCATGCATCTTCCCATACATAGAAAAGCACTGAATTCATTCACTTGAGGTGTCTGGTTCTCTTTAATTAACAGTAACCTTTTGATGTTCAACTACCTGGTTTTTGTTGCCAAAACTCCTGTATATCCTGGTTCCTCCCTAATCTCTTCAGAGCAGTCCCTCAGAGCTATCCAAGAGGCTGTCTTCCAGGCTTAAATACCTCAGAAAGCCCTCAACTTTAAGGTTGTGCATCTTTTTTTCAGTCGACAGTTTCAAAGGCTTTCAGTTAAAATATCTTACTTTTGCAAATTATACTGTATACATACATATAAATGTGTGTATATATATAGTTTTCCCCAAAGGGAGAAGAATAGCTTTGTAAAAGTGTATGGCATCTCTGTATCACGCGGTTCTTCTTTATATACTTGTAAGACTCCCCTCCCAATTGGGCTCTAAGTGTCATGAAATCAGGGACAGTTTTGCTTTCTTCGTACTCCTTGCAACTAGATCAGTTTGGGCAATGAGTGGGCACTCAATAAATAAGTTATTTATTAACAAAATGATTAAGGTTAAAGATTTTAAACAAAATGAAAGCGAACACTTTTAAGACAACTGCCACGATAGCCTTGTATCAAAGCACTCGGGGCTCTACAGATGTTGTAGGTTTTATAGCTGCAAACAAATTTTCCCAAGACTTAGCAGCTTGAAGCAACAGTAATCATTTATTTTCACTCATGGTTTCCATAGGCTGGGAATCTGTGCAGATCAGCTGCGTGATTCTATTCTCTCATGAGGTTGCAGTCAGAGATGGTGTCTGGGACTGGGGTCATCTCAAAAGGCCCCTTATCTTATGTGTCTGGTGCCTGGACTGGAAGATTCCAATTGCTGGGGCTGAAACAGCTGCAGCAACTCAGACATCTCTCTCTCTCTCTCTGGTCTTTCCACATCATGTCTCCAGCAGGCAGCTTCTGGGGAGCTAGACTTCTAATGTTAGATCAGGCTCTCAAGTTGCATGTGCCAAGAGGGAGAGCCAGGGGGAGATGTTCTGCATTTTATGACCCAGTCTTGAAAAAAATGCAACATCACTTCCACTGTATCCTATTGGGTGAGGCAGTTATGAAGTCATCCCCCACCAACCAAGTTTTAAGGGATGGGAACATAGACTTCACCTTCTTATGGAGGAGTATCAATGTCACACTGCAGGTAGATCATCTGGGATAAGACATACATTAGTGTGGTCATCTTATTATAGGAGATAGAGGTTTCTAAACTTATAAGCATTTTAAAAATATTATATCAATACAACGTTTATGCTGCTGCTACTAGCTACTAGCTACTGTTCTTTATGTGCCAGACCACTAGGTGCCCCTGCTAAGGAAATAAGGCATCACACGTGAACACCTGCAATGGCTTTGCCTTCAGAATGACATTGGTAGATGATGTTGTGTCTCAGAGTATCTAATACATTTGGGCTCTTGTGGTTTTAAAAGTGCCTTCTAGAGTTCCAGAGAGCAGCCCATCTCCCTGTTGCCACGACTATTCAATTCAGGGTGGATGAAATTTAATAATTAATATTAGTATACAACCCACCTATAGACTGTATATTTGTGTCTCCCCCAAATTCATATGTTGAAATCCAACCCCCAATGTGATGGTGAGGCCATTGGGAGGTGATTAATTCATGAGGCTGAGCTCTTATTAATGCGATTAATGCCCATTTAGAGACCCCAGAGAGCTCCCTTTCCTCTCCTGCTGTGTGAGCAAACAAGAAGACAACCATCATCTATGAACCAGGAAAAGGGACCTTACCAGACAATGAATCTACTGGAGCCTTGATCTTGGACTTCTCAGCCTACAAAACTGTGAACAGGTAACAAAACTGTGAATAAGTAACTGCCTATTCTGTTACCAATAGGAATAGCAGCCAGAACTAAGACAAGCCCTGTACCCTATTTCAGCCTTTGAGGACATAACAGGCACGTCCTATGGACTTCCTCAGATCCCTGAACTGCTGACTGCTTTGTCCTCACTGGGCAGCAAAGGCAGCTGTGCAGATCTGGGCGGTTCTGCCTCCACAAGCTGACTAGCCTCTTTCCTATAGTTGCTAACTCTTCTCACCACTTCTACTTCCAGACTCTGGTATAACTGCCATGCAACAGGATATGGAATCTGACTTTCTGAGCAGCTGCCGAAGTTAATTCCCTGCGGGATAAATTGTGACCAGTTGCAGACAGTATATGCAGATAAATTCCCTCTCCCTTCCTCTCACTGATGGCCAGTGTGGAAGCACAGTATTGTTTGTCTGGAGACATCCTGCGAGGCCAAACTGGTACACTTGCCAGGTGACTGGTTGTGTCTGTGCAGATCATGCCAGAGTGGCTGGCATACTACTGCATCCTGTTACCTATTTTAATTTCCCTTTCTTACCTGCTACACTTCCTTTTTCACTCTCAATGCCCCAGGTTGGCATTTCCCAAGTAAAACACCAGCAATTAATCCTTTATTCAAGCTCTGTATTTTACAGAACTGAGGCTAAAGCCAAAATCATTCATATTATCATCATTGTCTTCATTTTAAACATGAGAAAACTAAGATTCATAATTTTCCAACCTCTCTCAGCTTCGTGAAAAACTTAGGATTAGAAATAAGGATTTTTCTTTCTCAGATACAATGCGCACATTTTTTTTTTCCTTCTCCACCACGCTATTTTCTCAAGAAGTACAGGATGTAGGAAAGTGTAGGAAACAGGGTTGTAGTCCTAACATCACCAGTGGATTAAATAAACATTGAAAGTTAAGTAATATAATAATATTAAAAATTATTAAATAATAATAGCTAATATTTGTTGAGTTCTTCCTACGTGCCAGGCTCTGTTCAAAGTAATCTATATGTAATTTCTTTAATTGCATAAATTCCCTTATAATTTAATAGTATCATCATCACTACTTTATAGATGAGGGAACTGAGCCACAGAAGGTTTATGGCCAAAAGTTCCAAAGGTACTAAGTGGTGAAGTCTTTGCCTATTTCCTTGTCTCTTTTTTTTTTTTTTAATTTTTATTGAAGTGTAGTTGCTTTACAATATTGTATTAGTTTCTGCTGTACAGCAAAGTGAATCAGTTATACATATACATATATCCACTCTTTTTAGATTCCCTTCCCATTTAGGTCACCACAGAGCCTGGAGTAGAGTTCCCTGTGCCATACAGTAGGTTCTCATTAGTTATCTATTTTATACACAGTAGTGTATATATGTCAATCCCAACCTCCCAGTTTATCCCACCCCCTGTTCCTCCCTTGGTATCCATAAGTTTGTTTTCTAAATCTGTGATTCTATTTCTGCTTTGCAAATAAGTTCATCTGTATCATTTTTCTAGATTCCACATATAAACGATATTATATATTTGTCTTTCTCTTTCTGACTACTTCACTCTGTATGACAGTTTCTAGATCCATCCATGTTGCTGCAAATGGCATTATTTTGTACCTTTTTTATGGCTGAGTAATATTCCATTGTATATATGTACCACATCTTCTTTATCCATTCCTCTGTCGATGTCCATTTAGGTTGCTTCCATGACCTGGCTATTGTAAATAGTGCTGCAATGAACATCGGGGTGCATGTATCCTTTTGAATTATGGTTTTCTCCCTTGTCTCTTAAATGTAGACGTAACTCCTCCCATGCCTACCTCACAGCATTCTCATAAAGACTGATAATGACAGAAAATGCTCAGAAAAGTGTAAATATGAAGTATCTTTAATATTATATCTGTCTTTTTGATAAATGGAGAGAAAACCAAGCCAATCTATATGCAACATTGGAAAGTATATTCTAAAACATAATCCTCAGCAAAAGACGGCTCTAGCAATTACAGCCACATCCCCAAGTAGGCCAGAAGTCGATGCTCGTGGTGAGAAAAGGCCCACTGCCCTCCCTCCAGCCTTCGGATCTCTCACATGTGGACAGCAGAACAAATGAGCCTTCTGTTCCTCCTCTGAGTTCAGCTTACCTATTTCCTTCCAATTTCCACTTATTCTAAAGATTACATTGTATCAATAAAGGTCATTTAAAAGGAATCACAAATCACCCTCAATCCCATCACCCCCGGAATTAGCTATTTTCATAGGTCTGGTTTCCCTTTCAGTCTTTGTGCATGAATATTTTTTACATAGTAAATACAGGGCAGGAAAAAAGATAGTTTTATTTTACTTAATATTACAGATAAATTGTTAAACATATTTCTCAAGAATCACTGTTTCCAAGATTGAACAGTTATTAGAAGAATTTCATCATTAAATATAGTCAATTTTCACTATAAATTTAGCAAGAGACAAAATCAAGGCAGTGGTTAATCCTTTTACCAATCCCTTTCCTAACTCCCCCTAATCTGACCTCACCATTATCCTATTTTCCCAACTTTGCAAGTTGATTACTGCGTTATCATCCTCACCCTAATTTCTATGACAGTGGGAACCATATCCGCCTTGTTTTGTCTTGTTCATCTATGCTTTAACAAATCAACTGAAAGTATCTGATACTCAAAAGATCACTTCCCTAAATCTCCAAAACCACTCAAAATCTCATTACACCATGTTTCACATGGAACTTCTATTGGAAATTGGAACACTATTAGGTGTATCACCCAAGAGCACACAGCGCAGTGCTCAGTACATATTAAAAATAAACACTATGGGCTGATTATATATGAAAAGAAATTAACTTGAATCACTGCTTAATTGTATCTCCAAGCCCATGATCTGGCTTTGGTGGCAGTTAGCTATAGTATTCTTCCTAAAAATTGAAAATGTAACATTCTAATAACATGTAAATCATTAAGCTCTCTGAGAGCAGAGACCGTTTCTTTACTTAAATCCACTTTATCCTATATTAGAACCTCTCCTGCTTTTTCTAGTTTATTTTTTAATCATAGTTTGCATGGTGTGACTTTTTCCATTCTTTCACTTTCAATCTACCAATGTTGTTAGATTTGAAGTGAATTTCTTGTAGACAGCATATTGTCAGATCTTGTTTTTTGTCCACCTTGGCAATTTTTATCTTGTATTTTAATTAATTTTGACCATTTATGGTCATTATTGATATAGCATTGTTTAAGTCTGCCGTTCTATGTTGGTTTGTTTGTTTCTTCTGTTTCCTCTGTTCCCCATTCCTCTTTCTTTTTTCTACCTTCTTATGGGTTATTTGAACATTTTTTCAGTCCATTTTGATTTATTTTTAGTGTTTTTAGGTATATAACTTTGTATAGTTTCCTTAGTGGTTGTTCTAGGTATTTCAATACACATACATAATTTTTTGTGGTCTGTGATAGTGGTATCAATGTTTTACCACTTCAAGTAAAGTGTAGAAATCTATTTCCATATAGGTCTCTTTACACTTCCTGCTTTTAAAATTAATTGTCTTAAGTATTTCCTCTACTTACATTAAAAACCACAACAGATGTTTATAATTTTTGCCTCAGTCATCAAATATTATTTAAGAAACTCTCATGAGAAGTAGGATGATCTATTATATTTTTGTCTATTTGTACCCATATGATGTTTTTTTTTTCTTTCTGAAATTCCAAGCCTTCTTCTGCTATCATTTTCTTTCTGTTTAGAGAATTTTCTTTAACCATTCTTCAAAGAGGGGTTTTCTAGCAAATAATTCTCTTTGTTTTTCTTCATCTGAAAAATGTCTTTTTTCCCCCTTAATTCCTGAAGGATATTTTCACTGAATATAGAACTCAGGCATGAGAGTTCTTTTCTATCAGTCCTCCAAGAATGGTGCACCCCTTCCTTCTGGCCACCATGGCTCCGGATAAGAAATCTACTGTCATTCTAACTGGTGTTCCCCTAAAAAGTAATGCATTGTTTCTCTCTGATTGCTTTCATTTCTTTCTTTAGCTGCAGAAGCTTAATTTTGATGTACCTTTAAAAGTTTTTGTGTTTTGACAAACTGGGGAAGTTTTTGGTCATCATTTCTTTAAATACTTCTTTAGTACCATCCTTTCCTCTCCTTCTGGCTCTCCAGTGATATGAATGTTAGCAGTTTTGTTATTGTCTCACATGTCCCTGAGACTGTCCTTTTTTTTTTTTTTAACATCTTTATTGGGTTATAATTGCTTTAAAATGTTGTGTTAGTTTCTGCTGTATAACAAAGTGAATCAGCTATATGTATACATATATCCTCATATCCCCTCCCTCTTGAGCCTCCCTCCCACTCTCCCTATCCCACTCCTCTAGGTGGTCACAAAGCACCGAGCTGGTCTCCCTGTGCTATGCGGCTGCTTCCCACTAGCTATCTATTTTACATTTGGTAGTGTATATATGTCAGTGCTACTCTCTCACTTCGTCCCAGCTTACCCTTCCCCCTCCCCGTGTCAGTCTATTTGCTCTCGTATTCAGAATGGGTAAATTCTATTGATCTATCTTCAAGTTCACTGATTCTATCCCTTTCATCTCCATTCTACTTTTTGAGCCCATCTAGTGAGGTTTTTTTTTTTTTTTTACTTCAATTATTATATATTTCAATTCAATAATTTACATTTGGTTCTTTTTTATAACATTCATTTCTTTGCCGAGATTTTATATTTTTCATTCTGCTCCAAGATCATCGTTGAATCATTTTTATGAGAGCTGCTTTAAAATCCTTGTCAGATAATTTTGTCTTGTGATTCATATTGGTATGGTTTCTGTCATCATTCATGCTGTGATTTCCCTGATTCTTGGTATAATAAGTGATTTCCTGAACATATTAGATATTATGAAACTCTGGATCTTATTTAATCTTTTTCTTTTTTAGTAGCTTGTCCTTCTCTTGAGGTGTAGCACGAGGGCCAGGAGGCCCACAATACCATCCAGCGATAGAGAAGCACTGACTAACACTGCCCCACTTCACGTTGGAGGAGAAGACACTCAGTTCCCCTTTCTGCTCCACTGACTCCTTTCCTTTAAAAATGAGGCACCAAAGGTCACACTGCCTTGTTGTCTCCAAGTAGGAGTAAAGATTACGTCCTGAATCTGGTCACGCAGCCACCAAGTACAGGATAAGCAGAGGGCTGACTCATAACACTTTGTTGCTGAAGAATGGGAGTGGAGGCTTAGGTCCCCAGTGGGCCCGACTGACATGGGGTGGGGAATGGGGAAGAATAAAGTGTTTACTACTCTCAACTTGTACCACCTTGTCAGCCTCATTGATGCCAGTGAGGGGTGGGGGCTCAGCTCACCAATGGACAGCCGTGACACTAACATGGTGGGGAATTCACGTACTGCCAGTTTCTTCTGGGTGAGAGATCGAAGACCGGCTTCCCACTCAGCCCACCAATATTATCTGGTGGGGATGTTGCAGTGTTGCCACCAGCTTCTGCCAAACAGGGAATGGAAAAGTAGGTCCCTGCTCCACCCAGCTGACTTCAGCCAGTAGGGAATTGGTACACAGTGTCAGCTTCCATGGGATAAGGGCTAGGAGATAGAATGAAAGGTCAGCTCCTTGCTGGCCAGCTGAAATGGAGGGAAGTGTGATATAGGATTTTTCTGTTGGCATTTGCCTAGACTAAAGTAGATATTGCCACAGGTTTTCTGTTGTTAGGACACTCTTTCCCTAGTCCTTTGGCTAAAAGGAATAGGACATTCTTGGAGAATTCTATCTGTGCCTGTTGGTGGTTCTGGGATGGAGGCTCCTGCAAAACCCTTTTGGGGATATATTGGAGGCAATAAGGAAACCTAGGAAACCCATCACTATGCTGTTCCTCAAGCCCCAATGTCCCTATGCAGGTCACCTTCTTCTTTCCACCTTTCAGAGTCTTTCTGGCCTTGTTTGTTGTTTTATCACCAGGATTTTTTAAGTCATAAGAGGGAGGACTTGGGAGGACTAGGGCTACTCCATCTTGACAGAACCCAGGAGACTACTCATTGTTCTGCAAGTTTTCCTGCATGCTATAAAAGTGTGTGGCACAGAGTAGACATTTCAATACTATCCAAGGCAATCTACAGATTTAGTGCAATCTATAAGAATACCAATGGCATTTTTCACATAACTAGAACAAATAGTCCTAAAATTTGTATGGAACCACAAAAGGCTCAGAATAGCCAAAGTAAACCTTAGAAGAACAAAGCTGAAGGTATCATATTCCTTGATTTCAAACTAAACTAGGAAGCTACAATAATCAAAGCAATATTGTACTGGCACAAAAACAGACACATAGATCAATGAAACAGAATAGAGTCCAGAAATAAACCCAAGCTTGTAGGATCAATTAATCTACAACAAAAAAGGCAAGAATATACAATGGGGAAAAGACAGACTCACACAAAAAAATGGACAGCTACACACAAAAGAATGAAACTGGACCACTTTCTCACACCAGATACAAAAATAAATTCAGGATGGATAAATGTAATACCTTAAACAGTAAAACTTCTAGAAGAAAACATAGGCAGTACCCTCTTCGACATTGGTTTTAGCAATATTTTTTGGATATGCCTCCTCATTCAAGGGAAACAAAAGCAAAAATAAACAAATGGGACTACATCAAACTAAAAACTTTTGCACAAAGAAGGAAACGATCAACAAGACAAAAAGGCAGTCTGCTGAATGAAGAAGAAAAATCCAGTAAAGTGCTAATATCCAAAATATACAAAGAATTCATACAACTCAATAGCATAAAAACAAAGAACCTGATTAAAAACTGGGCAGAGGATCTTAATAGACATTTTTTCCATAGAAGACAAAGAGATAGCCAGCAGGGTCCTGAAAAGACACTCAACATTACTAGTCATCAGGGAAATGCAAATCAAAACCATAATGAGGTATCACCTCACACCTGTCAGAATGGCTATCATGAAAAAGACAAAAAAATAACAAGTGTTGGCAAGGATGTGGTAAAAAAGGGAATCCTTGTGCACTGTTGGTGGGATGGTAAATTGGTACAGCCACTTTGGAAAATAGTAGAGAGTTTCCTCAAAAAATTAATACTAGAATTACCCTACATTCCAGCAAGTTCACTTCTGGGTTTTTACCTGAAGAAATTAAAACATTAATTAGAAAAAAAATCTGTGGACCTCTATGTTCAATGCAGTATCATTCACAATAGCCAAGATATGGAAACAACCTAAGTGTCTAAGTGTCTATCAATAGATGAACGGACAAAGAAGAGGTGGCATACACACACACACACACACACACACACACACACACACACAAAATGGAATACTACACAGCCATAAAAAAGGATTAAATCTCGCTTTTTGTCACAATATGGATGAGTGTAGAGTGTATCATGCTAAGTAAAATAAGTCAGAAAAAAAAATACAGTATGATTTCACTTATATGTGGAATCTAAAAAACAAACAAACAAAAAAAGAAATGAAATGAAAACAGACTCATGGATACAGAGAACAAATGGGTGACTGCAAGAGGGGAGGGGAGAATGGGGCTTTGGGTAAAATAGGTGAAAGGAATTAAGAGGTACAAACTTCCAATTAGAAAATGAATAAGTAACAGGGATGTAGCATACAGTATAAGTAATATTGTCAATAATACTGTAATAACTTTGTATGGGACAGATGGTTACTAGACTTATGATGGTGATCATTTCATAATGTATTTAAATGTTGAATCACTATGTTATAGGCCTGAAACTAACATAATATTGTATATCAACTATATTTCAATTTTTTATAAAGTGTATTAACTCCATGTAGTTATACTTTATATTTGTTGAATACCATAATGAATAAGAATTGTCAACCCCAATCAGAATTCACCTCAAAATGTAATAATATTTTGGTTATTTTTCATGGTCTCTTTTCTACTAAACACGGTATAAGGTTATTTTGATGTGTGCCTGTCTGATGTTCTGAATATACACACTTTGGGCAAAGGTGTGTTGTTTTTTTAAATTTTATTTATTTTTTCATCTCCACTTGCTTGCATAATGAGGATATCAAATGACACAGAAAAGTTCTCAGTAAACGACTGAGGATTTGATAAGTAATCTTTAAATCTTCCATTTTCCCTCATGCTAAAAGATCTGGAGTATTCAGAGACTGAGTATTTTAGTCAGAAGATAAAATGTTTTCAGCTCCTTCCTGCTCCTCCCACCCCAATTCACCATATCTCTACATCTATTTCCTGTTTATCTCCTTAAAAGAAGGTTGGGTTATGTGTTTTCTAAAGCTATGCTTTCCAATACAGTAGACTCTGGTCACAAACGTCTATTTAAATTTAAACTAGTTAACATTAAATAAAAATCCAATACCTCCTTCCCACTTGCCACATTTCTGGTGCCCTCTAGCCACACGTGGCCAGTGGCCACTATAGTGGATGGCACAGATAAAGAACATTTCCATCTTCACAGAAAGTGTTCTTGGATAGTGCTGCTTGAAAGACCTCCTTCTGCCTCCACCTCTTAAGGCAACAACTTCCTCTAGAGTCTGATTCAATCTTCCCCCCACATATATCTATATTTTAAAATGCACAAACAGGACAGCTGTAATTTTTTAGGATAATCTGGAGGCAGGCACAGGGCTGGTCAGAAATGTCTGGGGGACTGTTGTTGAAGGCACAGACTGATGAAAGTTTCCAGGGTATGTCTATGCTCCACATGAGAATCAGCTCTCTAGGACCTGTGTTATTGGAGCAATTACATGTCAAGGTGAGGTGATTTGCATTCTGATGGGGTTTAGGAGTCAGGTCAAAGAACAGTGCATCTCTCCATTCTCCTCCTAGAATAAGAGGGATTTTGTGTGTGAATCATTTATATACTCCCAATAAATATTCATGGAAGATAATATACATGTATGGATGTGTGTATATATTTATTCTATGCGTACGGTTAAAATTCATCTGCATTAGAGTCGAAAGACCTAATGTTTGCCATCCTAGAACAACTGTTATGCAACTAGAAATCCCTTTGAAGAAAGGAGAGCAGAGAGGTTGCCTCTGCTGAGGCAGAGCAGGGAGGGGTGGGTAGTTTGTGAGCAATATGCCTTTTCTCCAGTCATTTTTTTCCATCCTGTTACAGCTGATGTAACGACTCATTGCTGTGACATTGTGAGTCTGGCTGATAACTCCATCAGGGGGTCTCTCTGATTGTCGGTCTGCTCCCTCCCACCCATTCCCATTGTGGGAACCACACCACTTCTTTTCATCCACTCATTTAAATATTACTGTAATGAAAAAAAAAATATTTGTTGAAATGGATTGTTTTCAACGTGCTTTTATCTGTCTCCAATTGAAACCTTGCTTCATTATTATTAATGTATTGAATGCTTACTGTAGGCTAGGTTCACTATATCCATTAGCTTATTTGATCATAACAATACCCTATGAGGGCAGTATCAGTAATAGACCCACTTTAGAGATGAGGATATTGAAGCTGAGATAAGTTAAGATCTTTCTCAAGATCACACAGCAGGTAAGTTTTAAGAATCTGATTCACCATGGAATGCATCATTTCAAAGAAGCTGGAGAAGCAGGTGAATTAGGGTGGAGAGAAGAGGATCTGCTATTGTATATCTTAGTGATTTATGTTTGCAATAGAATTGCCACTGTCTAGGGACTCTTGCCTAATGTGGAAAGGCCACTGCTGCCTTAAACTTGACACTCAGTAGTGTGCACTCCTGCTGTGTTATTTCCCTGTGGACATGTTCATTTTCCAACCACAGTCTTCCTTCTCTGCTCTAAAGCTGGGACTGCGTAGTAGCAGAGCAGGACACTAGGTTTTTAGATTGGTGAATTCCCTGTGCACGACCCTTAATTTCCTCAGCTTTCATTTTCACATCCATAGAAAGAGGTACTGACAGATACCCAGACAGAGCAACCGAGAACAGGACCGTCTCTGGTTTCAGATAAGATTATTCACAAAGACAAAAGCCTGAAACATTTAACAAATGCAAGTGCAAGCAGCCAGTTCAGCCTACCAGGGGCAGGGAAAATAGATTGCAGTGTCAACTTAATCAATGGTTCATCGCTGTACTTTTTCAGTGCTTGAACCTTATTAGGATTGAGGCTGCACTGCTCGGCTGAAAATCAATCCAGAATTTTTCAAACAGCTGCAAAATGCGGGAATACAATTGCAAATAATTTGACGAGTCTTCCAACTGCCTTGGGAAAATCCATGCAGAGCTAAGTGGGGCTGGTACATGGCTGTGCTTCTGGCTGGAGCTTAGGGTCAAAAAAAGAGGATAAGGAAGAGAGTGGAGTGCATGGTAGAGTTTCAAATCCAGGGAAAATTGACTGAACTCGTGTCTGAGGTCAGTTTTGAAGACGCAGTGACTGAACACATCAGTATGAGAATTAGGCTCTCTTGATACAGAAACTAACTTCAGGCTAAGGTTGAAATAACAAGAGTCTATACAAGAATGATTGAGTTTCTCCTTGGGACCTGACCTAGCATTTAGAAATGGCTTCAGGGATGACATGGATTACGAAGACAAAGGGAAAGATGAGAAGGGACGCTGACAGATGAGTTGACATAAAGAAGAGGTGAAATAAAGTCTTAAAGAACCTAACCAGGCAACGGCAGACCTGTGTCTGGCCTCAGTTAGGTTGTGGATGAATATATGACAGGATGATTCTCAAGGCAGACATTAGAAAAAGAGTTTTTAAACTTTTAAAATATAGGGAATCCCCAAATGGTTAATAGGCTCATGGGTATTTTTAAAAAAGAAGAAATGCTTGCATTTTAGTTGAGAATGTAGACCTACAAATCAGTGAGATATTTGTTAAATCCTGGCTCTACCATTAGTATAGGACCTGGTATGAGGTATTCAATCTCCTTGACTCTCAATTTGACAGCTTTAACAATGCTAACATTTCCCATCTCTTAGGCTTATTGAGAAGGTAAGATGAAATAATTAAATATCTAGCAGCTTGATTGGTATGTAATTCATGGTCCAAAAGGTAGAAGTTGATGCTATTTTTGCGAGGAAGGGAAAAATACGATTTTAGACTAGGTCGTTGTTATGGGTTGAAATGTGTCCCCCCCCACCCAAATATATGTCGAAGTCCTAACCCCTGATATCTGTGAATGTGTTCTTATTTAGAAATAGAGTCTTTGCAGAGGTGATCAAGTTAACATGAGATCACTAGGGTGGACCCTAATCCAGTATAACTGGAGTCCTTATAAGAAGAAGAGAAGAAACACAGAGATAGACATGCACAGGGAGAAAATGATATAGAGACACACAAAGAGAGGATGACCACGAGGAGTTGGAGGCACAGGTTGGAGTTTTGAAGTCCCTGGGGCTGCCAAAAGCTGGAAGAGGCAAGAAGGATCATCCCATAGAGGATACAGAGGGAGCATAGTTCAGCTAACACCTTGATTTCAAACTTCTGGATTTTAGAATTGTGAGAAAATAAGTTTCTCTTATTTTAAGCCACCTACTTTATGGTACTTTGTTATAGCAGCTGCAAGAAACAAATACAGTCATGATTCTTACCCAAGTAGAGTCTCTCCATTTAACTAGCGTTCTGTTAACTTTCAGTCTTAACCAACTAGAGATGCTTTGGTTCACTAGGAAATCTCACAAAAATCCAGAAAGGCTACAAAGTTTTGAATGTTGTAATTTTGTGAAGACTTTGTGATTTTCAGTATGGTTATAATGTAAAAAAAAAAATATTGTTTAGTATTTTGTATTAGTCATCTCAGGCTACCAAAACAAAATATCACAAATTGGGTGGCTTAAAAAACAGAAACTTATTTTCTCCAAGTTCTGGAGACTGGAAGTTTGAGATTATGGTCAGATCCTGGTGAACACTCTCTGACTTGCAGGTGTCTGCCTTCTTGTCGTGTGTTCACATGGCCTTTTCTCAGTGCCATGAGAGGGAGAGAGAGAGAGAGAGAGAGAGAGAGAGAGAGAGATCTGGTCTCTTCTTATAAAGACACTAATCCCATCAGACCAGAGCCCCACCCTCATGGCCTTATCTCACCCTAATTGCCTTCCAAAGGCCCCATCTCTAAACATCATCACATTGGGGATTAGGGCTTCAATGTATGAATTGGGTAGAAAGGCATAAACAGTCAGTCCATAACATATGTATTAAACCAATAAGCTACATATTATTCACTTTCTCCTTCAAGTATATATTGATATCAGGTTAATGCAGTTCAAATAACTTTTGGAAGGTGAGGGAAGGGGACAGGATGTGCCCAGTGATTAGTAAGACATGGTCTCTGTCCTCATGTATCTTGCAGACTAATGGAAGAGATAGATTCTTAATACGACATTACAATGTAATATGGTAGGCATATTGCTGGAGGTGAGCCTGAGGCAGCAGGTGAGGTTCAGGGATATCTTCCTGTAGGAGACCCCAAAGTCAGGGAAAGGGACTACGTCTCATTCCTTTTCATCCATAAGAGCGACTAGCAAATTTCAACAGCTATGGTGTGTATTTAATAAATTCTTGTTGAAGAAATGAATGAATGGATGAAGAATATTGTCATTAACAAGAACACCCAAATTCCTTATCATGGTCAAGGATTCTCTGTGTTAGAATATCATTATAAAATTCTAAAATGTAAGTCGAGATATTATACAAGAAAAAACATTGAGCTAGGAATCTAAAGAAAGGGCTCTAGTCCTAACTGCCTTTAAGTATCCCTAGGACCTTGGGTAAGAGACAGAGGAAGAAGACTTCTAAGATTTAAGGGGGTTTGTCCAGCCCCTGTCAGCTCTAAAACTATGATTCTGGGATTCCCTCCTTGGATTTCATCTAAGGAACATTATTAATAACATCTGGAGTGCTAAAAGGAACTCATTACACTCTGTAAGGTGGTAACCCCTGAAAAAGGCCCAAAAATCCAAATAATAGCCATGAAATGAACATGTGTTGAATTGAAGGAATAAGTAGTATAATGTAGCAGTTCTAGTGGATTTTATTCATTCATTCAAAAGCATTTATTCAACTACTACTAAATGTCAGGCTAGGGACGAGTTAATGATACATTCATGTATATCTCAAGAAGTGTATACATACACATATTTATATAAATCTTTAAACACTAAAATCTATTTCTTCCAAGTAACTTTCTAAAAGGCTTTTTAACTTTTCAACTTGAGAACTCTGTTGCCATAATCTCATGTTAGCAATGCTCTGTGGAAAGGAATTCCCCCTAATGCTTTAAGTGCTTGGCTCTTATATCTGAACCATGTGGTTATTGCACTTGACAAAAGCCAAAAATAGCTTTATAAAATGCAGCCTCCTGACTCCCTTTAGAATTTGAAAAATATTAATAAAGTTTATACTTCACTTCCAGTTTGGGGGGGCGGGAGTAAGTATATTTTGTAATTCTTTCCAAATTCAAGTCCACCTCTATATCATTCCAGGTTCCTTTCCCAGCCTTTCCTACATCCTAAAGAGATAAAGGAGTTTCATTTTATAAAGGAGGTATCGGTCCAAGCCTTGCCTCCTCTCTGCCCTAGCCTTAGCTTCCAAAGAATCATAGACCATTAGTGACTGAATTACCATAGGGCTGATTTAATCCAACTCCTTTATTTTGTGGAAAAAGAAGCAGGCCTAGAGGATGGAAGTGGTTACCCAAGGTCATTCAGCTAACTGCTAGTGAGGGTGAGACTGTCACTCAATTCTCCTCACCTTAAATTCATAATCTCTCCACTAACCCATACAGCCCAATTTCTGTATCTCTTTTTTCCTTCAATTACATTTGCTCACAGATGTAGACATTCTGAGATCTCCATCATGTACCCAACTGGCTCATATCTGTTTATATCAGGGGCCAGCAAACTTTTTCTATAAAGGGTCAGATAGCAAATCTGGCTTTAAGGTCCATATGGTCTCTGTGGCAATGCCACAACTCTCATTGTAGTGTAAAAGCAGCCATAGGCAATATGTAAATGAATAATTGTGCCTGTGTTCCAATAAAACTTTATTTACAAAATCAGGCAGTAGAATGGATTTCGCCAGTGGGCTGGAGTTTGCCAAACCCTGGTTTAGATCTGCCTTCACTATTCCTGATGCCAGGAGCCCTCTTCCTCTGATTGTCAGGGTTGTGAATGAAAGACACCATCTTTCTTCCCTTATCGTAACTACAAGAGCTTGTGAATTGTATACATTTATTCAACAGAAATCTATTGCATACCCACTTTATGGAAAAAGAACAAGGGGTTAAATAAGCTTTAATAATAATAATAGTAGGGTATGATATTTATTGAGCACTTACTATACCCCAGTTACCAAGCAAAGCACTTTTATGTATATGCTTCTCATTATCCTTACAAAACCTTATTTTACAGCTAAGGAAAGTAAGGCCAAGCAGGAGTAGGAAACTCATTCAAGCTAGAAAGTTCTAGAAGTGAGATTTGAATCCAGATCAGCATGGTTCTTATCACTGCCACCTACTGGGTTCCTGAGACCGTGGGTCTGGTCTCATGTTATAGAGGAAGCGTAGCTCTAATCCTGGGTCCAGCTGTCTTCCATTAATACCAGGGATCCCTCCATCTGTTCCTCCCCCTCTGCTCTCTTGTTTGACAATAATTTGTGTTCACATACATAGCTGTGAATGATGTGAGCTATTGAATAAAAAGAACAACAGGAAATTACACTGATAGATTAGTCTAGGTTTCCAAAGAAGGTTAAAAGCCAACCTAAAGACAGATAGATAGATGATAGATGATAGATAGATAGATGATAGATAGATAGATGATAGATAGATAGATAGATAGATAGATAGATAGATAGATAGATGATAGATGATAGATAGATAGATAGATAGATAGATAGATAGATAGATAGATGATAGATAGATAGATAACTATAGATCTCAGTCTTTCTGTCTTTTGATGTGTGTGATTGGCTCACTCTGATCAGTAAGATTTTGGAGCCCTGAGGTTGAGGGCTGACTCTTCAGCTACTTAGCTGAGAGAACTTGGGCCAACACCTCACACTGTGGTCCTTACATTCCCCTCTAATAAAATAAGAGTTTTATTTAACACTCACTAAGATACCTTCTGGCTCGGATAGTCTAGTTAATGAGTCTGCAAGAAAGGTAAAGTGCCACACGAGCATCCCTCCTAGGGTTTAAGAGTCCTTTAAAGAACTACCTCTGATCCGTAAGGTTCATGTGAAGGATGTTTCTGGGGACCAAATTTTAATTCGGAGCACCTGACTCTGATGGAAAGACGGTGTGAACACACATATGCACGTGTTTGCCCAACACTATAATGTGATGGTTAAAGAGTCCAGGCTTGGGTGTCAAACAACCCTGGAACCCCATCTTGATTTTACCAAGATTTTTGTTAATCACATGGTCCACAACAAAGAGAGGGTTAAAGTGAACTGGACCACAGATCTTCTCTAGCTAAGATATAAGAAGGGAGAGAAAAATAACTGAGGACATCAGGGGCTCCATGGAGTAATAAATTTAAACACTGATAACTATGGGAAGATGTCAGATCCAAATAAATTTTAAAAAGTAATGTAACGAATAGGAAGGCAGTGAGCTCCCTGTCCGTGGAAGGATTCAAATAGCAGCCGGACAGTAACATTTTAAAAATTATTTTTAAAAAAATTCAGGTACCAGATAAGAGTATGGCCAGAAAGTCTCCAAGAGTCCTTCTGATTCTGAAATTCTGTGACCCTAAGGAATGTGAAAGGAATTTGTTTGCTTATCTTCTGTCAAGTGTAAAAGGAACACAAAGATCCTTTGGGTTAAGCTCCTACTCTCTTAGAGTATCACCAAGAGCACTTAGCATAGCCTTTCAGCATTCCCAAAGGGCATGTTCTTCCTTCCGTAGAGCCTAGATAGCCCCTCGAGTCATTTATTTGCTCAGCATGTGTGCAGTGACCTTGAATTCACTGGTTTTTTCAGGTAAGATAGACTGCCTGAGAGCTGCCCGGGTGGAACCATGGAGTTTCTACCTCAATGTTTCCTTACCTTCGTGATCACAATCTCCAAAACCTTGCAAGGACATCTGGAGTCTTCTTCTGAGTAATCAGAACCCTCAGTGGAATAAACTGCCCCTAGAAGGTATGGGCCCTTGACATGGAAGCGTAGAAGTTGGATTAAATGTTCTTTCATTCATTTAACAAACCACACTATTGCACTTTCATGACAGTCATTGCACTACATGACAGGCACAGTGCAAACCCCTGGAAATAGAGGAGCTACCTGTAATTTGCCTTTCTACCCTTAGTTCCCAACATTGGTGTTGTGATAATACCTTGTATCTGGATCTCCCTGAAGGCAATGCCATAACTGAGAGGTCATTCCTGAATGTGACAGGGAGAAGCATTGCTACTGGAGCCAAGTGTGATGCGGTGAAATGCGATGCAGTGTCAGCAGTAAAAGCCCATGAGCTGACGTCCCCTCCACCAGGTACATCTCTGTTTCTGACTTCTCTTAGCTGCTTTGAGAGGCTTAGCAATAAATTGCCCAAGAACATCCGTGACCAGACGTTTGGCATGCCTTCATTACAGTCAATCATGTAAATTCTATTTTTGAGCTTGCTCATTCCTCTCTGCAGATCAGCCAACGAGGCATCTACTCAGAATCCTATAGGAAAGCTCTGGTGCTCACCTCCAATTATCATATCCTCTGACTTCCATCTCAGATTTCCCTTTACATGATTCTTAACAGATTGGAGCTGGAAAGGCAATCATAATAAACACACCAAATAACTGTGGCGTATATTGTCTGTTGATCCTCAGGACCATCCTTACATTTTTAAGCTCCCCTCTACTGCAAGAACTGAAAGCCTAGAACCTATTACTTTTAACGTGATTCTTCCTCTAAGATTTATACTTCACCAATGAGGTACTTGCACAAGATTTATAAAACATAAAAGAAAAAGAAAGTCATTCTTTTCAGCTATATGCAGGCATATGGGCATTGAGAGGTAGAGCATTTTTCCAGAAACTTCCTAGCAAACACCTGATAGTCAACCCCTTCCATAAGGCTGGCAGCTGAGATCACAGGCAGTGGCTTCTCTGTGATTCCTAAACATGAGTGTGTTCTGAAATTTAGCAGCAGCCTTCCAAATCTTCCTGCCCGAAGTCCTTCCAAGTTGTGAAAGTCTATCTCTTGCTGCATCAACTTTCTTCCTGCTCAAAATTCCTAAAGTGGTTTTTGTTTCCCTGACAGATCTGCGTGGCAGATTATAATAACTAAGTCACAAAAATAACTCCCATTATTGAATGATACTATTTGTTGGGCACCCTTCTGGATGCTCTATGAGTATTTTCTTACTTATTCTTCATAAAGTGTTAGTCCCATTTATTAGATGAGGAAATTGGGAGCAGAGATGTTAAGTAACATTCACAAGATCATATAGAAACTGAGTGGAAAAGCTAAGGGGAGACCAAGGGTTTCTGAAATCTAAGCAGAGCCCATAGGGATGAGCCATCCCTTGGAAAAGGTACCTGGGGAAGTCCAGGCAGGCAGGTAGGACACAGGATCCAGAAAAATATGGTGTAGCAATAGGATGGTCCAGGAAGTGGTACAAAGGCCAGTTTCAGAGGAGGTGAAATGGGAGATCCAGGTAGACAAGCAAACAGCATCAGTGGGGTCTTGTGTCATGCAGTAAGACATCACATCTGAAATAAGATTCAGGGCCAGGACTATAGATCCTATCAGGGCTCATCTAAACTATGACAAGTCTCAGTCTTGAGGGAACTTAAGTACCAGGCAAGATAGCAAAGCAGGAACTCAAGTATGGGCAGTAAGGCTGGGATACAGTTACTTGAAGTGGTCAGAGCAGAACAATTCTTCATGGAAAGTAAGAAACCCTCAAAATGTGAAATGTGATGACATGCCTTAGCAACTTCTTAACTAGTCTCCTTAAGCCATCCTAGAATTAAACCAGATTGTTCTCAGAGACTAGTAAGGAAATGAGTTTAGAGGTGGGTGTCAAGAGGCCTCAATTTTGGAGTTTGTAATAGTGAAAAGACAGATTTATACAATTTATCGTTACCATATCATGCTTTATTTTTCCCCTTATATTTTAGCACAAAGATTTCCCATTCTTTTGTACAAAGAACCATGGGTACAAAACGAGTGAAAGCTATAGGGTGTGTTAGGTAGTATCCCCTAAAAATGTATTCAAGTGATTTATTCAAGAAGCATTTTCAAGGTAAGGGAGTGAGTGACAGGGGATAAGGCAAGGGGGAGAAAACTGAATAGTCTCATCTAGATGTTTCATCATTCTGATGTCACAGGGAAGCTCTGGAAAACAAACTGCACGACAGAGTTAGTCCCACCTTCAGGCAAGTGGGCTGGCTGACCTTTTGTATCACTATGCCAGTGACTCTTTTGTCCCAAAGCAGGGAAGGAGAGATAGCCTCCAAGGACAGGTGATCCTTTGGTAATTCTCCAAAAAAGAGAAGAGCTATGAACTATTCTCAGGCAACAATGAGTGTACTGGTTGATTTTTAAACACCTGGGCAAGGCATGAACTAAACTCAGGCTTTTTCTTCAGTCATCACCTAATCCTGTGGAACTCCCACCATGAGTGTCTAGGTGTGAGCTAAGGAAAAGGTGACAGTATAAGAAGTGACATTTGGGTCCGGACCTCCTGCCCTCTAGTTTACTTGATCCCACCGGGCCTTCTCAAGCCTGATCCTAGATGCACCACTTCTATTTAGTGACAAATTGCTGCTGGAATTCTCATCCTTACGACTTGGTGGGTTTGACAGAAAAATACATCACTTGATCTATAGTTCTGCTCACATGGTCAATTGATAACACGTAGTCAGAGGATCAATTTCAATCAGGTCCCAGAAGCACATCAGGAGAAATTTTAGAATGTTATATAGTGCTCTGTGGTAGATGGCAGGACCTTGTTCCAGAACCACGAGATTCTGCTCTATGACTCTCCTATTGGGTCCTGCCAGAGACTCCACATGACTCTCAACTTTATCCCCAACCAAAGCTAGAAGTCTTCTGCATCTCCTGATAAATGGGTTGTAACAGAATTCCCATGTGTGGAACAGATTGGCTCCAAAATCCAAAGAGTGCTATCAAGTGCTATACTTCTTTCTTACTGGCAGAAGGAGCAAGGTGAAATAATTTTGTCCTGTCCTTTGAAAGAGACGTCCTGGCATATCCCAGACCACTGGGGCCCTAAAATCTCCAATGTGGCAGGCCTTGAACCTTTGTAAGATTTATCACCCGTCTTCTGTAGTGCATGTATCTTTCTAAGGCATCCAAACTACTTGCCATTTAATGTTTATCAGGTCAATTTTGTAGACTAATGTGACGTTCTGAATTCTCCAGAGAGTCAAGGCCCCTTTGGAATATATTATGACAGAGAACATAAGAGTTCACAGAGCTGTCACTAAACCGTGAATGTGTATTGTTACTTGTCTCTTGCGAATGTGAACTGCTCTTGGTCCTACTCCTTGATGAGTATGGGAAATTAATTAATTAATAGCATCGTACCATGTACCTAAGTCTGGACGGGTTTTTTTTCATTTTTTTAAATTGAAGTATAGTTGATTTACAATTTTGTGTTAATTTTGCTGTATAGCAAAGTGACTCAGTTATATATATATATATATTCTTTTCTATTATGGCTTATCCCAGGACACTGAATATAGTTCCCTGTGCTATACAGTAGGACCTTGTTGTCCATCCATTCTATATGTAATAGTTTGCATCTACTAACCCCAAACTCCCAGTCCTTCCCTCCCCCACCGCCCCCCACACCTTGGCAACCACCAGTCTGTTCTCTACATCTGTGAGTCTGTTTCTGCTTCGTAGATAGGTTCATTTGCGTCATATTTTAGATGCCACATATAAGTGATATCATACGGTATTTGTCTTTCTCTTTCTGACTTACTTCACTTAGTATGATCATCTCTAGTTGCATCCATGTTGCTGCTCATGGCATTATTTCATTCTTTTTTATGGCTGAGTAGTACTCTGTGTTAATCGGCTCTAGGAAAGCTACCACATCAGTATATAGTTGTCATTGGCACTAATACTTGGTTATGTTTGGGTGATCCACTGGCATCCACCATGATCCACTTGGATTTTGCAGGGTCCAGACTGATGAAGCAAACAGGGATATGATTAGGGACCACCGATCCTGAGGGTGACATTACTAGCTGGCATTACAAAATGTGTTCTTATTTTCATTCACTTGAGGGGCAGTGTGGGGAGCTTCAATTTGGCCTGTTTTACAATAGTTCTCATTGTACAGATCAAGAAACCAATGTAAGGGTTTCTGCCAAGTATGTCTATTACAATTACACTTTTGGGAACCAGGATCACAACCCTTGTAATAACCCATCCCTTTGCTACATGTATCTTGACTCTGACTGTAGTGAAAGGAAGTACAAATTTGGGGAGAAAATTACAAGGAGAACAAGGAGGAATCGCCTCAAAGGACAGAAAGTTCCTACCATGTAGATAACACATTTCTCTGGAATCCAATAAACCTCAACTTCGTGTCAACAGCTCAGGGACAGCGGAGAAGGTACAAAGTCCCTGTTACGGATTCAGCGGTGAGTATGGGCCTGACCTGCAGGGTGTGCCCTGATGTCATTTTTATTATGGCAGCATTGATTCACTCTATTGGATAGACTCATGGAAGGGATTTTATGGTTTACCTAAACCATCCCCTCATTTTACCAATTAACAAGCTGAAGCCCAGAGCAGAGAAGTGTCATGTCTGAGAGTGACAGGGGTGAATGTAGCCTCAGATAATACTGTATAGAAATTCTCGAACCAGTTTGCCTGCGGCCAGATCCTGACTCTGTTGCTTGCTTGTTGACCTGAAGCAAGACAGATAACCTCACAGTTTACTCGCATGTAAAGCGGGAAGAATGTTATTGTGAACATGGTGTGCTGGTCCTTGGAATTGCCTAGGACAGGGCTGATATATGATGACGGCTCAGGTAATATGAACTCTACTACTGTCATCTAAACAAAAGTCACCTGACTCCAAATCTGGTGTTTCATTTAATTTCAAAGTCCGAATCTTTCACCTACTAGATGGGGCACTTTGGACACGTGACTTCATCTCTCTATGGGCTCATTTTCTTATCTGGAAGGTAAAGACGGTACCTACCTCATAGAATTGTGCGAGGAGAAAACAAAATAATGAGCGCAAAACACCTCACATTTAACATCATCCCATCTTCCACAACACTTTCCCTAAAGGCCTGTGGTTTAGAACTTCATATTGTAAGAGAAGAGGGTCAATTGGTAGAGAACTCACCGAAAATTAATGAAAGGATTTTTATACTGTGTATGCACTTTATCTGTAGCATCTTCATTATCTTTCATCCAAAACTGTCTACTATTAGCCCCATTTTACATATGAGGAAAAGAGAGTCAGGGAACTTATCAAGTCTGCAGTACTAATACAGGTTAGAGCCAGGAGTTCTACCAAGGTGTCTGGTAGCAGAGCTCTTGCCGTTCTGCTCCTCTATATTCAGGCAGTGGGGAGCTAAAGACGAAGGAAGAGGAAAGGGATCATTTATTGGGTGCGCCTACGTCCAGGCTTTACCTGTGTAAACACATTTAGGAAAACATGACATTCTGCGAGCCTGGAAACTATCTCGACGAAGAGAGTGCAGTGTCTCATAGTCATGTTTTTCAATTCACCACTGTTTGATTTTTTTTTTTTTAAATACTAAGGTAAATCACACTGGTGAAGGGGCTCCTAAGTCTGTTCACACAGATGTTCACTCAGACACCATTCCTCAAACAATCGCATTAAGTGAACTTCAAGTTGAGGAATAAACAGCCAAAATCAACTGTGGTGGCTGATTCCGTATGGGTTATCTGCACAAATATTAAAATGCCTTCCATGAATTTAGAACTACTTGTAACCCAGTAAAGAGTGATGTCCAGGGTTTACTGGCCGTCAGTCCAGAAGCCATGAGCTGGAAACATCAGAATCCACACAGATCTGGCTGTGGACAATTTGGGCATCGAAAGTCAAATCTGAGCAGTGGAAATGTTGCTAATGTAGCCACGTCTTGAAGAAATCACAGTTGTTATAACTGCAATGATTAGACTGACGTGCTCCTAGTGAGCTCTATTCACATCTGTGTCTATAGATCGTCAACACAGCATTTTAAAAAGTAAAAAAAAAAAAGAATTATACCCAGATCATTGGTGATTATTTTAGCTACACACAACCACATAACTGACATTACCAGATTTAGAGTTAGTACCCCCATGTTATTTTTCCAAAGGACATTCGAATTTCTTATTTTATCCTCACAACTCTGGGAAGTGGGCTTCAATTACTGCTCCCAATTTATAGATGAGGAAGCGAGAATGCAAAGGAATTCCCCAAGGTTACACAGCTGAAAATTCAGACATACTTAAAGTAGTTCTGAGTGTTTTTACCTAAAAGTTAGCGACCATGTTAAGAGCCTAGATATTAATGTTTAAAGATCAGTTTGTTCATCTGTAAAATGGGGAAGTAAGAGAACCTAAACCATAATATTGTAAGAATTAAATGAGATCATTAATGTACATCACATAGAATAGTGCTTGGTGCATTGTAAGGACTCACTAAATTTTAAACATATTATTAATATTTCGTAACATAACAGTGGACCGAAAAAACACCAAGGTTCAAAGCCAACCTAATACTTTCCAACTGCATGAGTTTGGGTAAGTGTCTAAATATGAAATGCTAAGGGAGATTAGGTTATTCTTGCCCTATCAGCCTCACAGGATGCGTGACATGATGTAAGTGGAAATGCTTCGAAATTTGCAAAGTGCTGTGAAAATATCAGAAGTTATTATGTTGGTGTCATACAAACTCTTCAGGCAGCAGAAATAATACTAGTTAACGTAACACTGACTCCTTGCATGCCCGCCAGACACAGTTTGCTTAGTGCTTTACATGCTGACCCCATGCCATTCTCACTGTTGTCAGGGACAAGGATTAATATCCCCATCCTATGGATGAATATGCCAAGGCTTAAAGCAATGAGGTAATTTACCCAAAGTCACTCAACTAATAAGTGATGGATAGAATAGAACCCAAAAGGAAATCCAGGTTTTGAGCTTAAGCTCTTAAGCACTTTACTATAATGATGAGCTAGTAAACTTTATAATGGTGACGAAAGGGCCAAAAATAAAATAGCATACATTTTTTAAAGCAAGGCTCATTTATTGCATATGAATGAAACTGAGAAGATGGGCTTTGCACAGCCCTGAATGCATTATCAGAAATAATAAACTACACTGAGCTAATAGTTTGTCATCTGCACATATGGACACTGCTTCCATCTTGGGGTTTTACTGGGAAATCCCAAACTGATTTCTAATCTTTTTTTTTTTTTTGACTTTTGAAAATTCTTTATTAAACCACATGGAATTGATTTGCAGTTATGCATTTTAAAATTGTGTGCATTAATACCTTGATAAAAATTGTTACAGACAGTAGTTGAGCATTTTTCCAGAGGACTTGGGACAAAATCTGTAATTCAGGTCCGCTACTAGCAATTTAGGTAAAATACTGTTATCTATTTTCTCTAATATTATAATAGCCTTCTAATTGGTATCCTCACTTCCTCTCTTACTACTCTATCTCCTCCCCTTATTTCCCCAATCATTCTTCCAACTTTATGCAAATATTATGTCATATCCATACCAAAAAAAAAAACACCTTGTCTTTAAACACCTTCATTCCCTTTGTCCTTAAGATAAAGTCTAAGAAGCCCAAGTGATATGACTTATTGTACAGCATTGTCAAGTGCCATTCTATCCCTTTGTGTTTTATACTTCGTCTGTACTAGATATCTTTTAATTCCTTGAATTTTCTGTGTTCTCTTTTACCTTAGTCCAGGCGTGTTTTGTTTTTTCTTTTTTCCACAGCAAAATTATACTCATCCTTCAGATCAGAGCTTGAGCATTACTCCATCAAAAAAGACTAAACTGTCTTTCTCTAGAATCTAGTAATTCTCTTCCATAACATCACTGTACTTTAAAAATCTGTCCCTTGTGCTAAAGTGTATAAGCATCCTCTGATTTCTAATCTAATCTACCTAAGTATTTGTATTTCTTGAATGAAACCAGAACCCACCACTAGGGGGAAAAAAGCGACAAGAAGAAACCACTGAAAGACAGTGACCCCTCCCCACCCTGGGGTAGTCTAGGGAAGGAAATTAAAACGCCACTTCAATGGAAAAAATTTTTTGAATTTTTAATCCTGAGTATTTCAATCTGTTCTTCTGGAACTTGGCAGTATTACAAATTTATTGGCATCTTTTTTTAAGGAAAATACTGTGGAAAGTCCTATTGGATTTATTTTTACATACCCATGCCCCTACTGACCCTATTTAGGAGACGCCAATCCTGAGAGAGATTTACTTTTTTGGAACTTAAAAACAAATCAGAATAAGTTTTCCTCCTTTTTCCAAAAAAAAAAAAAAAAAGTTTTTCAATGCATTTTAATAAGACTCAAACTGTCTCCCTGTGTGTCTTCCCTCGATGTATCCGTTTTTAATTGTCTTCGATCTTGGCATCTTGATGCCATAGAAAGGAACTGTGGTTCTGTTCTGCCAGTCTCTCCCACCCCCTTCCTTGTCTGCTCCCTGAAATAGGCTTAGCAGCCATCTGCACCTCCGGGTAGAGGCAGGTTGAATGTCACCCCTCCTGTGGGGTTCCACAGAGAGAGCTCCAGAAGGCATGCTGGTCTCACACCCAAACTGCCATGCCCTTGCCTCGCTGTCTTTCCCTATTAATATTTCAGCACGTGGGTAGCATGGGCTTGGGAAGCCCTTTTGTCTCACTAGGGAGCAGATGACAAGCTTCATAAGGAGTCTTTTCCCCGCAGACATTTGAGAACTAGTATTTAGATCTAAAGAGCCCAGTCTCCATCGCCTGTCTTTCGGTAGGCTAGAGCGACTAGGTGTTCAAGCAAAACTTTCAGAAAGGCAGAGAAGCCAGGTACAAGTTGGGTTGAGTGCTGAGTAGAAGGGAAGAATAAAGATGCTAAAGAAAGAGGCTAAAGGAGAAAAGGTTGAGAAAGAAGGAAGCAGTTGAGGGAGGAATAAAGAAAGAAGAAAAGAATGTAGGTCCTATGCTTAGTATTGAGGTGGCAATGAGAGGTAAATGTACAGTAGGAGGGAGGATCTAGAAGGAGAGGGATGGAAGGAGGAAGAAAGAAATAAAGAGATCTGTAATGCCTAATATGTACCAGGCATGTGCTTGGGGCTTTGATCTCCACTCTCTCATTTGATCTTTGCCACGATCCTATATGGTAGGTGTCAGGAAAGTTAAGCTCAGAGTGATTTTCAAAGTTGCTTAAATTTCAGAGCTAATAGCAGAATCCAAACCTCACTGACCATTATGTCATCAAGCAAATATTTGTTGGATCCCTTCTAAGAGGTGTCATGTGTGGTGCCATTTGTCCAAGTAAGCAATGGATAGTCTCTGCTCTCTGAAACCCCACAAGAAATTATAATAGATTTTTTGACAACAGATGGGAGTCTGGCCCCAGGGTGACTGGACAGGGCTGACAATCTGGAAAAGTCTATACAATACGAAACAGTCTAGAGTTTCAGAATCACATTAGGAGCTAGAATTCCTTCTAGCTTGGCTGGAATGGCTCTCAACTCTTTAGACTGCTGTTGAGGGAAGTTGCTTGGATGTAGGGTTCTTGTGTTACTCAGTTTTCCCTCAAACTGGAGAGATGTTCCTGAGGTGAATGCTTCTGACGTACAGAAGGGTCTGCCTTGAAAAGACCTCAGACAGACGTCAAAAAGATGGTGGGCTAGGAGGTCCCAATGCTTGTCTCCCTTACAAAAACAAAAAAAATGAAAATAGCTCTGGGAAAGCTCTAGACTACAATAAAGAAGCAGCAGAAATCCAGCTGAGCTCAAAAATTGAAGATGGCTGCATAGAAAAGGATAGGAAAGATTTTACCTGCTTCACCCCACCCCTAGTCTAGAGCAGCTCGGCACCAAGAGGGATTCCCTCAGAGAGGTTTCACCCAACAGGGAAATGGAGAATAGGAGAAGCAAAGTGATCTTCACCACACGGTGGACATTTGTCACCTTTGCTACTGAGGACCCCACAAACACTGAACCCAGCAGATGGAGCTGCCCAGAGTCCCCACTGCTGCATCTCCTCCCTGGGGCTGGAGTTACAGCCCTGGGAAAGTGAGTAGGAGGCTCACAAATAAACAGTAAAAATAAAAAAAAAAAAAAGAAGGAAGGGGAGATGGGGGAGATGAGAAGAGTACCTTCTAAGAGATGGTTCTCCTCTCCTGAAAGACGTTTCACTGGAGCCCTGGTATATTCCCTTTTGGGAACCTGTTTCTATCATAAAGCATGGAATTTCATTCCAAATATATTTACTGAGCACCTACTACATGCTTGTCATGAATCCTCAGAGTTGTATAGTATGATTTGCAAGCAGGGGATGGAAGTGTGGACCTTTTGCACATATACCGTCCAAAAAGCAAAACTTGCAAGTATTGAAGGGATTTCGTCTTGCTTTCAGTATTCATTCAACGATGACCTTACTCAACTTCAAGCCCTGAGTACTTACCTGGAGTTCAGCAGAAAGCAGGTTGTTTCTTGATTTCCTGTCTCTGACCTGAAATAAAGATTTTGCAATTCAAACTCTGATGACAATTTAGTTGTTGGCGTGAGTGAGACAATGGATTCCTCCTCTCCTACTGCTCTATCGATGGAAGAAGAATACAGCTAACACCCACAACTTGCAGAAATACAGCAAGAGGATTATGCAAGCCAATTTCATATACCAACCCCCCCTCCCCCCAGCTCTAAACACACATTCAATCCCCAGCATTGTCCATTCTGCTTGGTGCTGAGATTACAGAGATGAATAAGACACATCTCCTGCCTTTGAAAGGCTGGACAGAATCCAAAGATAATAGAGAAACATGTAGTACCAGCAAACATCAGTCTACAATTATGTGAATCCATCCTCATTTCTTTTCTATCCTAAAAGAATTGCTTATTCGTGTTTACGCTAAGCAATATTGTGACATAAAGAATCCTTATTCTCACTTTGTGATACCTCCTTCCTTCTCCATAGGCAGGACTGTTAATGGATTTTAAAACCTTATTTCCTTAAGCAAACTCTTCAAACTGACAATGCAAGGGCGGTCATAAGCCCCAGAACGGTCCTAGTCTATCTTAAGACTCAACTCCATAAATATACCTGGTTTCTAGGTCACTTCAGATTAAAAGTGTTTTCTGAGCATGTGCAGAACCCTCTCTTTTTATCAGTTTCTGGATACAGTTAGCCTCAAGGTAGCCTTGCGTGACCGGGTGTTTCATTGCAGTGAGATGTGTGGACATAATTAGAAGAAAGGATGAGTCCCATTGCCTAGTTAGTAGAATTCTGTAGTGGAGAAACTTGAGCCAGCATTGTTCAAAACTAGAATGTGAAGGTTCCTTCATCCCACAAACATCATGGGGTTCTGTTACTAACACTGCAACGTGCCAAGGGCGGCCCCCACTTCAGAAGTCAGGAACACATAGCACTGATGTGCAGAGTGTTGGCAACTGTTCAAGTTTCCCAGGGCTGCTGTTAACAAACTACCGCAAACAAACTGGGCAGCTTAAACAACAGAAATTGATTGTCTGAAAGTTCTGGAGACCAGAAGTCTAAAATCAAGATGTCAGCAGGCTTGGTTCCTTCTGACGGTTGTGAGGGAAAATCTGGTCCATGACTCTCTCCTGGCTTCCGGTAGCCTCAAGCATTCCTTGGTTTGAAGATGGCATTCTCCTTGAGTCTTTACCTTGTTTTCCCTCTACACATGTCTATTTCTCTGTCTAAATTTCCCCCTTTTTAATCCATCATCATTGGATTGGGACTCACCCTGATGATTTCATCTTAACTTGATCATCTGCAAAGACCCTTTTCCAAATAAGATCATCACGTTCACAGGTATCAGGGGTTAGGACTTCAACATCTTTTAGAGAGACAATTCTACCTGTAGCAGCCACTGAGAGCTTGCAGCTAAATGCTCTTCTGAGATTGTCCTCAGCTGAAGAAAGCCACCTCTCCCAAGTCATGACCCCTCCCTGTATCATATCAACCTACATCCCATGATTGATCAGTGAAGGGAGTATAAAGGCCCCAGATCCCTTGCCCCGGGTCAGAACAACTTAGCAGTTATCCTAAATCCAAAACTCCCTGTAGTGTTGGCAAAGATCTCTGCCTAGGCCTTCTTCCTTCACTTCCCCTGTAGGCATTAAACTGGAAAACACACCCTTATAAAGTTGCCTCATGCAAATAGCTAAATCAGAGTCTACTCATACCACTTGTAGCAGTGCCCCTCTGAGCCTGCGCTGGGCCAGATGCTGGAGAATCAAAGGTAACAAGATATGTCCCTACCCGCCAAGATTTTCCTCAATATCAGAAAATGTTATAAGGTATAGAAAGAAAGGCTTACCTCAAACACAACCTGCCTTTGGGACCTTCACTTTCTATTTTATGATTTGTCCCCCTTTACCTGCTCCACCCCCAAATCTCAACCAATGATCATATTCTTCTTCTCCTCATGAATTGAGCTTATAACAGGAAAAATAAAGAGGAGAGATTATTGTTTATTAGGTAGTACTGTGAGCTAGACATTTTGCATATGTGATCATATTTAATTCTCTCAACAACGCTATTGCCTTTACATTACCAATGGAGAAACTGGAATTCTCATAGAACCAGTAAGGGTTCAGCTCATCTGGTCATAGCAAATCCAACAAGGAGGGGAACACAGGGGCTTCTGCTTTCAAAGCCTATGCTCTTTCTACCACACCAGTGGTTTCCAGATTTACATTATACAGTCCAGTAAATTAAGAACAAACAAAAAAATTGGCAAACAGAAATAGAGATAGCAACTTTGGATACTGTCAAAAACGTTAAACATAAAAACTTCAATCTACTAAGACGACCATTTTATAATAAAAGGGACATTTCAACACAGAACATTTTGCAAAATCAAATCTCAAAATAGAGGACTAGCACTTATGATTGAATGTATTTAGCTTTATGGAAAATACGCCACTTTGCCCTTCATTTTTTTTTTCATTTTGCCAAAGATTTGTGAAAATTTTGTCAAGGACTGGTACCAATCTTGAAAAAAAAGCTTGGCAATCACTTCTAATAGATCTGGATTTTATTCACACTAAAATAAATGACCTCTCTAGGTTATTCAGCAAAATGTTTTGAGGATTTCAGAAGATGTATCTAAGCTAGCTTTGATGTGATCAAACATAACTGAGAACTACATGGGAATGTTACATTTGAAGAAACAAAGTGAAAGCAAACGGAAATCATATTTTAAATCTTGGCTATTTTTCCCCCAGGTCTCAGATCTCTCTCAGAACTCAAGAGCTGGCAAGGGGCCAGTTTCCAATCAGAATATTTTGCTCTGGTCCTATCCATTCGCATTTGAATGTTGAAGTTATATTCAACGATTTTTATTCTGCCATCAGTTACCTCTGGCAGGGGACAAGAGTTCAAATTCATCTGTTAGTAACTAATGCTTGTAAAATGCCAGCTCAGGGTTTGAAATGGATGCATTCTATAACGTTTGTTGCACATGTGCTCTCAGTATTGGGGGGAAGTATAATGAACTAGTATATTCAGTAGTGGCAACAAATTCGTCTAGTGCAGAAATACTGGCTTACATGTGCAACCGTCCTTCATCCAGAGGGCTCTCACAGCACCTCATAGATGCGGTAAAGATCAGCCACTCACTCGTGAAATTCAGATGCCTCAGGGGCAAACCCCCTCGTGTCTGAGGTTTTAGCAGTGCAGAGGGCACACTGCAGTATTACATGAGATGAAGCTCTAATTCCCCAAGTATTACAGATTTAGAACTGACATGAGGGATTTCATTTGAAGAACAGAGGTATTTTAAGAAGGCTGAGTGCAATTTTGAAGTGGCAATCATTCCTTACAGGCAGCTTGTCATAGTGGCGAGAATGAAACTTCAGGAGTTCATCAGTTAAGTCTGAATTCCAGCTCCACTGCTTACCCAGCTGGGTAATCGCAAATACAGCCTGGTTTCTCTTTGTGAGAGTGGGGATGATAATGATGCCTCCCCACAAGCTTGCTGTAAAAATTGAACAAAAGATTGCACCCAATAAATGATAGTGGCTGGTATTTTTTATCTGTAAAATGAAGGTGTAATGACTCTCAAAGTGTTGTGAGAATAGAAGTAATAATAAGGAACGTTTAGTGAGGAGTTACTATGTGCCGGGGAATGTGCTCACGGCTTTATCTCATTGAATCTTAACAATAAACGTATCATTTTACAGATGAAGAAACTGAGTCACTGAGAGAGAAAGTAACTTGTCCAAGGTCGCTATGCAGTTAATAAGGGACAGACAGTATCCAAATTTGTAGTGTTTAAGTGTATAGTCGGGACCAAAAAATTGCATTTAGTTGATCTCTTTAGAGAATGACTTAGAAAGCCCATCTCATCTCCCTACACCTATTTACATCGCTGGCAAATTATTCTGAATGGACACAAAGTCAAGTACACGCTCTCTCTTAATTTGCCCTTTCCCAGAATAACTCCTTCAATTCCATTCACTGCACTAAACCATTGTGGAGCTCCTGCAGAGTGCAAAGACTGTTCTAGGCACCGCAGGCATACAAATATTTTCAAGATGCAGGTCCAGTCCTGCCCTATAACAAGGTCACAATCACGGCTAATTATCAAACGGGTGAGACTGTGATAAGTTTGAGCATTTGCAAAACGTTATGGACTCAAATGAAAAAGTAATTAATTTTGCTTGGGAGGAAGGGGAAATCTGCAGAGTGAAGGGGCACTGGAGTGAACCTCAGAGACAGTACCATCTCTAAGCCAGCCTTGACAGGTGTCATTCTTTTGGGCTCAGCCTTGCCCTCTTCTAAAATGCAAACACTAGAAAAGGAAGGTATCACATCTCTTACATGGTCACTTTTAAGATCATTTTCAGCAGTGTCTGACAGGCCCTGGGAATGTCAGCACACTGGCTTGTCAGAGAAAAGAGACAGTAGGATGGAAAGGAAACAGGAAGTAGCACGTGGGTGAGAGGCTTGGAGGATAACCTTTCAACTAGGTGAACAACATTCAAGACTATTAACGCGGCGCAAGTTGGCTGCTTTATCGGCAGGAGCACAAAGCCCTTCCCAAAAGCAATGGGCAGAAATGTCACAGCCAGGAGTGTATTTTAGATACGAGACAGGACATTTCCAAACAGCATGTAAGTTCTCAATTCGACTCAGTTTACTGGAGATTAACTGGAGTCTTTTGATTTCTGCACAGGGTGCAAGAGATGGGGTGATGGATCGTTTGGTGTCTTCTCAGTTCTTCTTCGCTTCTTATGCATAAAAGCTGTTTTCTAAGAAATTCACTTCGATTCCAAAGGGTGACCAACATATCCAGGGGAAAGAAGATAGCTTTTTATTTAAAAATCTGCCTGAAGCAGTAATGATGTCATAGAAAATATATGAGTTTGGCAGCCAAACAGATGTGGGTATCTGTTTCCTACAGACTTCCCAAATTAGCAGCTGTCTGACCTCTAGCAAGCTAAATTTTTCAAGCCCCAGTTTCTCATCTGTAGAATGGGAATTATATTATCCACCTAGGGTTGACATAAAATAACATGCAGCTCTAGAAGGTAAGTTACATGAGGGCAAGGATTCGTTCTTTTTTTTTTTTCATTGCTGCATTTCCTGTGCCAAGACCATTGCTAGCATTTATCGAATGAATAGATGAGTGAGTCCATGAACAATAATAACTGGTTCAAAGCTTCCTATGTGCTAGGTATTATTCTAGTAATAAGATGATACCTATAAAGCATGAAGTATGTTAAATAAGTGTTGTTTCTCTTTATGATATCTCACACAAGAACAGTGAATACGGGGAAAGAGAATCAGTCCAAGCATTGCTAACTGGCTCTACTCTCTCACTGAGGTTCTGAGTTGACCTGAAGGAGACTCTCTCTTCCTGATTGCTGCCATTTGATTTCACCAGCTGCTGTCCCTTTATCAACAGCCAAAAATTTTTAGATCTTCCTGACTCAAGCCTTACGAAGCTTGCAAATCAAAGGCAGCCTTACTCAAAGCAAATGCTAAACATCTTTTCCATAAAAGGCTCACCCTGAAATAGCACTGATTTTCTGCCAATGCTTATTTGGAACAGACACATATTTTAAGCTCCTCAGGTATGTCTTTAAGTCTCCAGTGTCCATAAAAGCATTCGGCAGTGTTCTGCACACAATAGTGTGTAGTGTTTATTAAGTGAGTCAGAGAAGACAGAGGAAGAGGAGCAAAATTTGGAGAATGAAAGGAAGAGAAAGAGACGATCAAGAAGGAAAGGCAGGCAGAAAGCATCTTCCGTCCATCTGCTCTATTTAAGCACTCCTCGAGGCAGCGGTTTTTGAACATTGGCTCCCAAAAGAGTCACTTAGGGAACTTGTTAAAAATGCACATTCCTGCCCCCTCTCCCAAAAATTCTAATTCAGTAGAGCCCTCAGAAGTTGCATGTTAACAAATCTCCCCAGTTACTTCTGATGCAAGTAGCCTTGTGATGCTATTTTCAGAAACACTGCCCTAGGGAAGACAGGAGAGAGACTGCTACAAAGAAGGCGAGCCGTTCAGGAAGAGACTAGCCACGGGCTGAATTTAAGAACATCAGGAATAAGGAAGGGAGTAGCTATTTTCTTTGAAAACACCACTGCAAAATAGAGAGCTAAAAATATTGCTATTATTACCATGATACACTCTTGCTAAACATGCCAAATAGCTCCCCACTGTCAGATAATTTTAGCAAGGCACTCCATAATCTGGCTCCCACTTACTTTACCAGCTTGATCTCTTTCCTCATGCATTTACCCTTCATTCCAAGCAGAAGGAACTATGTATCAACCCAAGTATGCAATAAATATCATTTCCACATCTATGGTGGAATATAAGAAAGTGTCAAATCATTTCCACCACTTGGAGTGATCTAACACAGAATTTCTTCAAATCCCAGGATTGAGGGCACCCCCAGATTTCTGGCTTGCTCCTGCAAGCCTGCCTTCTTAGCCCTCCCAAGCTTGGTGTCCCTGCACCTACAAGCCAGACCCTCAAAACTTCCTGGCAAGTCTGTGAGTTCCTAAAATTCTTCAAATAAATTCGCTTTTGCTCAAGTAGAGAGCATTACTGTTGATTTGGATCAAAGAACGCTAACGCGTACGCATTCTTCCCTTTAACTTCTACTTTCCCTACCTTTCACTGAGTGCTTTCCATATACTGCCTTATCCCATTAATTTTTCATCCACTTTTGAATTTCTCCACAACTAAGTGCAAGCTCTTTGGCTACAGAGACTGTCTTATAATTCTTCATGTGCCCCTCTAAAGGCCTAGGGTAGTGTCTTGAATAAAACAGCTGTGGTTTGGTTAGGTAATTGGCTACCCCCAGAGGTTGAAAGTCACCTTTCTGGCCTCAGCATAAAGTGTTCCTAACACCTTGACATCAAACTCTTTCTGGAATTTTCCAAATCATTAGTAATTCTTTGCCAAACCGATCTATGTGATGGACAGGGAGCCTTCCTGTCTGTAACGTTTCCCTGGTGCTGGTGTTTAACAAAGATTGTAGCTCTGCGAACATCTGCTTAAAAACAAAAACAAAATTCCTCTAGGATAACTTGATGTCTGAAATTCATCAAGAAATATCTTGGACTCCAGAATGCATCAGATCACTAGTGAGTCCCACACTGTAATTACAGAATGAGACCCTAACATTTTCCCTCTGTTTAGGAGGTAAAGGGTGGGCTTTGAGCCATACACCCTCCCAACAGCTCGCCAGCCTCTGTTCCCTTGCCCCTTTCTGTCTAGTTTTCCAAAATATCTACTCTTCTGTACCAAGGCTACTTTCCATGAGTGAAAGAACATTGCTAAATCAAATGAATTTACTGTGAATGCTGCCTTTCTATTTTCCACATAGAAAACACTCAAAAAAACCATGCCATACAGTGAAAATATTGTTAATTTGCCCTTTGCAATGTCATATTACTTTAAAAGTAATTTATATGTAATTTCATATATACTTAAAACGTACCTATTCTTTAAAATAAACTGATATTTGGGGAGGAAGTGGTAAAAGTACTTGAATATAAGCAATTGACTGGGGATCCTGTCTACAAAATTAAAGCTCACAACATTTCTTCTCAGTAACTCAAGGATACACCAAGCAGGTACACAGAGATCGTTCGTGTACTCAGCCTTGGAAAATGCTATCAACCAATTTTTAGTATTTTTCAGCGTAAGAATGATCTTTCCTCCCGCTTCTACTCACTTTGTCCTTTAGTCCCAGGGAAACAAAAAGAATAGGGGTGTACATGCAAATACTGATAACCTTCAGGATTGCACTTAATTTTTTGACAGGAAAATTTGTGCTCATGCCTGAAGCAGTCTCAGGGATATTTTCTGCTTTTGGGTGACATTTCTTCTATGGTGATAACCTCAGAGAATTCAGCCTGCAGTTACATGAAGCATAAACAAATTATCTTCCAAAGATCTTAATGCTAAAACTCAGACAGTGAGTGACACAATTTAGACTTCCTATGAAGTCTGTCTCCATCAAGAATTCCTCAGACAACAAAGCACTACATTTAGAGCTCTTATTCTCTCCAATACAATTGAAAGTGTCACAGGCACAAGAAAGCCAAAGTTTTTTCTCTCCAATACAATTGAAAGTGTCACAGGCACAAGAAAGCCAAAGTTTTTTTTAACTCTAAGAAAACAATGTGACAATGTCTTGCCTTAGACTTCTTCAGCTGAATCCCTCACTGCTTATTACTATTATTATTGATAATAAGCATTTCTGTGCCACTAAAATATTCACAGGACTGCATACAGTTATTCTCTCTCCAAGCTGCTCTTTAACCCCTGCATGAGGCAAACCAGTTATATACTGATTTTATTAACAGTAAAACAAAGATCTCAAGTAAATAAGTAACCGGCTCCTTCTGAAATTCTTTTACTTAACAGAAACCAGCATGTATCATTTTTATCACACATCACATTCTGAAACACTATGTAGATAAAATCACCAAAAATGCCTACCAATTATGGGGATCATGATTATTCTGCAAATCCTCAAAGGTAGTCCTGTGAGTCTGCAACTTTGTTTTCTTTGCAATTTGATCAAAGGAAACATACTAACCTTGCACTCAGCCTTAATTTAACCTGCTCCAAGCAACTGCCAGAAATCTTCCTTGGAAATGCTGGTTCTTGTTCTAAGAATTATGATATCTGAAGTCATGTGTGACAGAAACCTTGTTTTACTAAGAGCGAGGGAGCATTCTAGCTGTAAAACCAACTGTCTTGCCAATGCATCACCAAAATACAGCCACCAGCAACAGACGGCAGGTCAGCAATACATAACGTGCAATTGTCAAACTAGGATACTGGTCAATCGCATATTCCTAATGAAGCCCCCAGTGCTAAGAGCAGAACTACTGAGTTATTTTTCCCTCTTTCATATATCAGCTCTTAGTTCCTTAAACAAGAAAGAGGAAAAGAAAGGAAGTAAGCTTTGTTTTGGATCTCTCCTGCAAAGATGGTGAGCTCCTTCCTCCAGCAAGACTGTGTTAAGCATCTAGGAGAGTCTATGGCTTCCAGACAGTGATAAATAATTGATAGATAATTAAAATTAAGATGAAAAGGTCAATGAATCCCTTCTCTGACCGGCATTTGGCTGATGTAAATGAGATAGGCATTTATTTTTTTTGCCCTGTAAGTGCTTATTTCTAGTTAGAATCACAGAAAGGCTACTGTACCAAATTGAGCTATTTGCAGACAATCTGTTTCTGTTGACTCTAATTTATCTGTCTGTTTCAAACAATGTAAGCAATGTATCAAGCATATATTTTTAAAAAGGGGGAAAGGGGCTTATTATTTGAAGTTGGGAAAAAAAAGGGGAGTTGTACCACCTCCATGGTCGCCATGTTTCTAGTCCTATTCCCAGCATAGAAGATCAGGACCACCCATGGCCACACTGCTCACTGCACACCTCCAAGGAACCCTCCAATGGTCAGCAAAGGGAATGGCCCTTCCTGGAAGCTTGGCACCTGGTAACCCTATAAACCCTCCCTATCAAGCATGAGACCCTCAGGGTAGAAACAGCTTCAAGCAGATACAGTCGTGATGACTCCTTCTGGACTAGAGTTTGGCTGTGCTGTCTGGCTTTTCCCACCCTGGAGGGAAATGGAGATGTAGCGTTGGGTCTCAAGGGACCATTTGAATGAATGGGATGACAGTTGTGGATGTCAGTCCCAAGCCCTGAGAAGGGCTTAGAGCCTCTTAGAGTGCTCAGGGACCACCTCCTTCCCACCTCCTGACTTAGCTTCCCACCTCCTGACTTAGCTCCCCCAAGGATATTACCTCAAACATGGGTGCTTTCTTTCCCCTTCCTGTTGTCTCCTCTGAAACCAAGGGCAAAGGGTTAGCGTCTTACTACTACTGACTTCATTGCTCTGTCTTAGCTAGAGAACTATAGTAACTAAAACATTTTTTCTGCCGGGGTCATGCCGACCAATATGAATAAATCTGTGGGACTATTTTTTGTTCTATTTATTTTAAATCAAGATACATTCACTATCGAAACCCTAAATATAGTCTTTATGACTTCTGTTACTCTTTGTTTCCAAGGGAAGATCATAAGAATACTTTATAAGAAAATTCCCAGTATACAGACTGATACCTACGTTGCTTTTTGTCATCCACCAAGTTTAAATACTTTCAAACAGAACTTTAAAGATACCTAAGAAAATGTTTAGATAACACTATCCAGGAAATATTTGTTTACTCAAAAATAATGAACACTTTTGTAAGTGCCAGGGAAATAACATTGAACAAGAGGGACACAGCCACTGCCCTCAAAGAGCTAATAGTCTATCCCCAGGATCTTGAAAGAACTAAAAGATTTTGCCAACCCGAATTCTTTCTACAAGGAAAACCCATCTCAACCAGTGTTAACCCCATCATAGGAGCTCAGCTGGTGATGAAGAATAATCAGTCCTTTGTGAAACGGACTCAGTACTCTAGAAATGCTACTATTTGAACGTGGCCCAACATTTTTCCTTCTTAAAAGAGTGACACTTTGTCTCAGCACGTTAGCTGCAAGGTGCACACAGGTACCCTCCTGAAAGGGTAGACATGCACCACTCAGCATGCTGAAGATGCAGGGGATGGACATTTATTTTGCTTGTTCTTTCACGGTGGCATTAGAACCCCACAGACAAGGAGAAGCAAAGAAGTCTGGGTTGCACTGTGGACAGACATAAACCTGAAAGTCATGAGCAGTTGATCATCCATCTCCTACATTAATCCCAGGACTCGAAGTTACTTAAGTAAAAACTTGGGGCCTCAGTTTGTATTTCAGTGCAGGACCTCAACGGTCTTAGGACCCAGATGTTTGAGACTCAGATGTCTATTATCTTGAAGCTATTGCTCAATAAGTTACAACCTTATGTATTGGAAATTTCTTAGACCTTCCAATAGGGCTCCAGGAGCTGAAATTGGTTGAGGTCCAGCTGTTCAGTTAAAATTACCTAGGGTGGACCTCTTTCTCTGGCCCAATACTCTGGGCTTCAATAGCACTTATAGTCTCATCTATCATTCCCTCTTGCACTGCAGGAAACAGTTGGGGTTTATCAAACCCCATCCCATTCCCAACCCCAGGAATACACACACACACACACACACACTCTTTTCTTCATATGGAAAAATTTTAATTATCTTCAAATGTTCAAACTAAATATCAATTTTTCTGTGTCAATGCCCTAGGTAGGGCTCCCATAGCACACTGTTCATAATCCGATTTTGAAATTTAATACACTACATTGTAAGATATGTATTTATATTTATTGCATTATAAAATATATATAGTTATGTTCCCCAACTACTCAATGGATTCCTCAAGGATGGGGATTGAAACCTCTTTATATTTTATCCACAAAACCTCACAGGGTGCTTAGAACACAGTAAATGCTTAATAAATACTGAATGAATAAAAACTTCGTTGAATGGAAGAAACTTACCCCGTTCTAGATTATTCCATAACCCCACCACCACCAGGGTTACCTGTCAGAACAACTATCCTCAAGTAAAGCACTTTGGATCTAAAGTGAATCCTTGGACGCTCAGAACTTCTGGCCCTCTGTGAGGTATAGGAATGTTAGCAGAAGCCATTTGTTTTTTTGAATTACAGCTGAAATATATATAAATATTAATAGATATTCCAAGAAGCTCTGGAGCTTTGGGGAAAAATATGTGGATCTCAAGGAAAAGAAATATTCCATCTCTGGCACAACCTCAAGTACCAAGAGCTGACTCTTCTTAATGAAGTATTAACGAAATGTCAGCACAGGCCAGAACACTGTTGATTTGCATACTTCTTGGTTAATAGCGTGAAAATAGGATTGCATGTATGTTAAATCCTGTTTATGTTATAGAGCTAAAGTTCCTGTTAAGATTATTGATTCTTTTTTGGAGACTCTTCATACAGAGTAGTCTAGTAAATTAAAAGAGGATTCATTTGATTACTCTGGAATGGTTACAATTCTAATTTTCAAACAGGACATCTTTCTTTGTTGTACGCAGAAAACAACAGAACGGGAGGCCTGGAATTTTACAGACAACCCCTCATTCCTAAAAATTTGAGGGTCTATACTCGAGGAAAATTTAATAACCACTGGGCCCAAGGTCATTGAACCCAAGCATTCAGTCTTGACCAAAGAAGTATCAGAAGTAAAGCATAGTGCCAAGGACCACATTGCATTACTATTTTTTGGAATATAGAGTAATTACCTTCTAAAATATGCTGCATCAGCAAAGTAGCTTAAGTATAAATATAAATATGCAAATATTATATACATAAGTTTAATATATGAATATTTATACAGTCCATAAATCAATATTGCATTATAATGTATTCATTTAATATTGATAAAATGTTATATTAATATTTATTTATTGTATAAATATATTAAATTACATATTATACATATATAAATATGTATAATATATAAATATTTAATATATACATATATAAAACAATGTACAATGATGTTCTTTTGGTGATTTCAAACTGTATACTGATGGCATATGCAAATTCATATCTGCATTTTATTTCTCACCTGTTAGTATTACACTCATGTGTTCAGCTGGAACTTCAAACTTATCTACTCAACAGCCACAAAACTGCACTTATCATCTTCTTCGTCCTCCTCCTATAGCCCTCTCCCTGTTCATGTCAACATCTACCCACCGAACCAGCAAAAGTCATCCATACCTCTACCTTTCTCTCTCATCCCCACATAACAATGAATTACTAAATAATTCCAACTTGACCTCCTAAATATTTCCCAGAAGACATCCTTTTGTTCCATTCCTACAATTACTTCCGTGGTTTAAACACTCATCATTTCTCTTCTGGACCACTTGCACACCTCCTTACCTTCATTATTTTCACTCTAGAATCCATCCTCCAACCAGTTACCACCGTGGTTTATCTAACATCCAAATATGTTTCCGTGGTTTAAAACACTTCAGTGACTCCCCATGACTTATACTGTAGGTTCAAGCTCCTAACATAGTAATAAAGAAGTGACCCTGCTTACCTTTCAGTCTCTTCCAATAACTCCATGTCTTGTTTCTTACATTCCAAAACACCTAAGTATTTCTACTCCTTTACATAGAGCGTGATGATTTTTATCTGTTTGCTTTGTTTGGGGATTGTTTTCAAATATCTGGGGCCTTTATATGTATTCCTCACCTTACTCTTCAAGAGTTCAAGACTAAGCTCAGACATCACCTTCTCTACTCTCTCATCTCTCAAGATACAGTAAGTTTCCCTTCCATGTACTCTTTCATACTTAAAGTAAAAAGTGTTATTATTCTTGCTGCTTTATTCTTGCTTTATTATTTGCTTTCTTATTTTATTCTGGTTTTGTCTGTTCCTTACTAGATAATGCACTCCATGAAGTCTTGAACTAATTTTTTTTATTTTATTTTATATTGGAGTATAGTTGATTAACAATGTTGTGTTAGTTTCAGGTGTACAGCAAAGTGATTCAGTTATTCATATACATGTATCTGTTCTTTTTCAAATTCTTTTCCCATTTAGGTTATTACAGAGTATTAAGCAGAGTTCCCTGTGCTATACAGTAGGTCCTTGTTGGTTACCTATTTTAAATATAGCAGTGTGTACATGTCAATCCCAAACTCCCAATTTATCTCTCCTCCACCACCTTTCCCCTCTGGTAACCATAAATTCATTCTCTAAGTCTGTGAGTCTGTTTCTGTTTTGTAAATAAGTTCGTTTGTATCATTTTTAAAGATTGCGCATATAAGTGATACTATATGATATTTGTCTTTCTCTGTCGGACATACTTCACTTAGTATGAAAATCTCCAGGTCCATCCATGTTGCTGCAAATGGTATTGTTTCATTCTTTTTAACGGCTGAGTAATATTCCATTGCATATATAGGCACCACTATTTTTTTTAATCCTCCAAACCTAACATTTTGCCTAGAAAATAGTTGTTGAATGAATGAATGAAGACATTATTGTTCACTTTAATTTCTCTTAAGAAACAAATGTGTTCAATTCTCAGGAATAAGTTTGTGAGCTAAAGTTCTCTGACCTGATCTTGCTTCATTCTTTTCTGCACTGTTCACTTATTTTTACCAATTCCCATAATGAAAACCTTTCCCTCCCTTTTCTTTATGTTTTTTAAAACTAACTCCAGAAATTAACAATTTCAGGAGGGTCTCTGTTATCTCTATTTCTATAGCTCTATACATGGTTGTTTTTAATTATCTACTGGATATGTCTGTTCAGTGCAAGAACCTAAGACCCAGTTCTCCAAAACATACAGAGTGAAACTGCCTGCTTTAATTTTCTGTCTCTGCTTAGTTATGGAAGGAAAAGGACCAAAAACACATTCTTGGTCCTTCCTGATATAACTTCCAAATTTAATACTACTTGAGAAATCTTCCCCACTGAGCAGAAATAATTACCTATACATTACTTCTTCTATTACTTTAATGTATGAGGAGTTAAATCACAACAATGAACAGGATATAATCATGGTTCAATGAATTTGTATATTTGTGAAGAAATAAGACAAGAAACTGGACAATTATAATTCAGTTATGAAAAATGTTATAACTCTCACCAGAAAGTTATTTTTTTGAGCAGAGATCCCAAGGGCAGGCAGCTGAAATGCAGGAGACCTGCCTATCTCCCCACCCTGGAAGCAGCACCCCTACCACTCAAATGCTGTGTTCTATTTTGTCCAATATAGGGAATGCCCACGGGTACCCTGGCAGTGATCTACAGGTATGTTTTAGCTCTTCAACCACAAAGCAAAATAAGCTAGGTGCTGGCACTTCCTTAACAGGATTGCCTGTTAAGAGTGTACTTAGTTCTTGACATAGAATTTTAGGTGATGTAAATGGGAGGCACCCCCTCAAATTCCTACATGTGCCTGTTTAGAAGGGTGTCAACTCAGTACATAGCTCAGAATAATGCCTCCCCTATCTAAGAATTATGAAAGTGGTGACAACTGAGCCATGTCTCAGAAAAGAGCAAGCTAGCCTTCTTAAGCATGTTTAGTGACTAGTGTTGACAGTTAACAAAACCCTGAAACCCTGAAGCTGGAGCTTGGAAGCCACTGATGGGGTTGGAAAACTTAACAAACATTTTTTCATGTGTTTATGTATTTATTTATTTGATAGACACTTATGGAGAGACCACTGTGTGTCAAGAAATGTGCTAGGAGATGGGGAGACAATCATTAATAAGACATAATTCTTACCCTCAAAAGGCTTACCACTTAGAAATTCAAGTAAACTGTGATGATAATAGAATGTTCTATGTGCACAGAATACCATGGAAACTAGGAGATGCAGTCAACCCAGGCCTAAGGGATCATGGAAAACTTCTCAGTCAAGGAAATCTAATTTCTACACTGAATCTTGAAGGAATTAGAAAAGGATTTAGAGACCCTACCTTGCATGTGCCTTGAATAATTCAGACCTTCATTGCACATCTCTGTGCATTCATTCTGTGCTGCAGGGGTCCTGCCTATCCTCTCCTGAGATAATCGGAGATGTGTTGCAAAGGCACGGTGCAGAGCTAGATGTAGTTAGCTCATGTGTGTGACTCAATCTTGCCAGAAGAACACCAGTCCCGGTTGAAGTGTTTACAGAGTAGATAAAAATAGGCAAATGATTCATTTACTTAGGCTTACTAATGAAGATATTCTTCACAAAAAGCATAAACCTATTCTCTAAACCTCTGAGGCACAAAAGGTTTTGTTTCAGCCCTGGAAATCTGCGTCTACTTGTGCCTGATTGAGTGAACCTGGAACAACGAAGAATAAAATTCCTTCTCAATAACTTTACTGATTGGCTCTGGAATGGAGAGTTGTTGGAATGGCGATAATTCATGTTTTGCTCTAGGAAGGTTTTCATATTATTTTTATTTGATTTATTGGTTTTTAATCACAGCTTAAAAATCAGACATGCACATTTAAAAATACCTCACTAAACAGCTATCATTGTTCCCAGCACAAAATCTTATGTAACCTGTTGAGACAATATATTTATGAACATATTCTTTTTTGTGATCCACCCTTGAATTGGGACTAAACATTAATCAAAAATTTTCAAAAATGATTCATATCAAAGTATTTTCTTGGATTACCCCCAAAGGGATGGAATGGGGGTAAGAACTAGCTCCATGTTTCACTTTGAACATTTCAGAACTTGGACTTTCTTTTTTGTAATTAAAAAAAACAATAAAGATGGAGGCAAAAACTGCCAAATTTTAATTCTGTGATGAGACTCAAGAGACTATGATATATTTCCCATGCCTGGCAAATTTCCTCTTACAAAAGACAGATAACAATAAAGAAATACTTCATTAACTAGGAATCCAGGTGCAACATTGGATAGAATTAAGCTCATGTATTATTGCCATAATCCCCCTTTGCTGTGGATGTCAGAGGTGTAGCATATGGAAATTTCGGCATCATCAGTAAAAGAATCTTACAAATAAGTGAGCAGGTAGTGTACAAAGAACAGCTTAATCTCTCAAACAAATGCTACCTGCATTGACATAATTCCACTTGTGTGTCAAATATGTGAATGAAGTGGCTGCCTTTAAACTTCCAAAGCACATTCTGTCCTCCAAGTCTTGGAATTACCATCTCTTGAAAGAGGAATCATAAAAATACATGCAACTATTTGTAAGAGCCGCAGAAATGGACTTTCTGAAAAATTGGGTCCATTCTACATGACTGGGTCAAAGCTCCTGAAAACATATATTGACACCAGGGCAACCAGCTAAGTATGAAAACATCTCATCTGTGGAAACACACATCCCGAGCAGAATTTTAGGACATGAAATGAGATTATTGAGAATTTGACCTAAAATGGATTGAACCAGAAGGAATGGCAGAAGCAATAAGCTAACGTGGAATCAGGATCGGATTGTTTCCATAGCTTTAGGCAGTGCCTACGACTGTAAACCACTCTGGCCCAGGGAATCAGAGAAGGAAAGTTCTAGTAACACCTATGCTGCTGACTGCAACCTTCGGAAAACACTTTTCCTTTGGAATATGAAGATGATACTTACTTACTTGTCCTTTGTGCATTGTAAGGCACAGAACTTGAGGAATGCAAGCCCTTGGGAAAAGTCAGAACTCTTCTGTAAGGGAAAGAGCAAATTTAACCTACAAGTACTCCCGCTTCCCAAACCTCTACTCAAATGGGTTGGTCCTCTGACTTGGCAAAAATATAAGTAAAGCTCTTAACGTTCATAACATAATGATAACACTGCCTTCCTCATGTCTGGTGTGTAAAGCATGCAACTTGCACATTAGCCAAGAGTGTAGAATAGCCATGTCATCAGTTGTTGCTCAATCAGGAATTGTCTGTGAGCCAGCACCCACCAGGAGCTGGCTTAAGGCATCTGATATTTGAAAAAGACAGTGTAATGGGCATGCTACATACCCTTTCTCCTAAACTCTCCAAGCCTACTGCATTTTAAGTTAGATCATCAAGAAGCAATGTACTTGGACCAAATTATCTCAGTTCTCCATAGAACTACCTTCACTGATTGATGACACAAGGTTTTGCCCTGAGCCATTATAGAAGGTCGATAGGAAAGCTGTCTCATCAGTATTTCTGTTGTTTTTGTAAAGCTGGAGCCAAGCTGTGTCCATTATGTTTGCAAATATCAGTTTTTAAAAGGCCCGCAGAAATTCACCTCATTTAACATAATTCCAAGGAAAGTTTTATTTCTTGTCTGTAAAAGTATGCTTTCTTTTGTCTGGAGAGAACTTTAGGTAACTAATGAGGCTTCCTTTTAGATGTCAGGAAATTCAGAGCTAAATTCACACATACCTTAGAAATTAACTCACTTTCGGTTTATAGCACTATCTATTTTTGGTTGTGTTTTTTTAAGATAGTGTTTCTTCTGTTTCAGTCATGAACTATCCATTTTACATGCTATTTATCTTGGAAGCTGCTTTTTATCTTTTTTAAATTTGGGAGGCATACAGCTGAAGGTAAGTATAAAAGTAACCAGAATTCTCTAAACATTTACTCTGTGTCGGGTAGTTCACATTTACAACCTTAGGTGTTATTCAATAACACCATATTCTGTTTTGAAGTCGAAGTTCAGGTGTGTCAAATAACATCATCAATGTTACAAAACTAGTAAGAATCAGGGTCAGTGTTGGAACCCAGATTTTTTTTCTAGTTTTGTCCAAAGCACATTCTCGTATTTGTGACTCTACTATATATCTATTTAACAACATTAATTATATATATATAATTCATATATATTTATTTTTATAACAAGCTTATTTTAATACCTATTCCCTTTTGCTGTATTGTTGTGAGGATAAAATAAAATTAAAAACATGAAAGTACTTTGAATTTTAAAGTGATGTACAAATGTGAAGTGTTTTATTATCTGCTACCCCTTCATGTTGATCATTGTCAGGTTTGAATTACTATATTAAAATCTAATGGTTCCTGTCCTGCCCCTAGGTTCTTCAGAACCTTTTTTTTTTTTTTTTTAGATTCCAGCTGCATAACACAGGGAGATCAGCTCAGTGCTTTGTGACAACCTAGAGGGGTGGGATAGGGAGGGTGGGAGGGAGACGCAAGAGGGAGGAGATATGGGGATATATGTGTATGTATAGCTGATTCACTTTGTTATGAAGCAGAGTCTAACACATCATTGTCAAGCAATTATACTCTAATAAAGATGTTAAAAAAAAAAGTTCCGTAAAGATAAAAAAGAATATATTACTCAACTTGCACCAGAGGTAAGAAGAATACTGTGTATTTAACAAAAAATATATATATAAAAACTCTAATGGTTCTATGTGAGTATGTAATTCTGAATCTTGAGTGCCCCACTATTCTCTTATTAGTACTCAGCAATGATTTTTAATCAACTGGAAAGCTGAAAAGGGTTTTGGTAAACGTCCTTCAGATGTAAAATATTCTACTGAAGTTCATCAACAAATGACCTTCTAAATTAAACTTCAGCTCATAAAATTCCCATTCTGGTAAAGAAATTATTCTTATGCCATATATATATATAGCACCTTCCTGCAAGCTGTATGAAACCATCCATTTGAAAATCCTACAGTGGGCCGCCGACCTGCAAACAGCTATTTCAGAGAAGAGAGAGAGAAACTCTACCTCTCCTATGTCCTGAGAAACCTCCTCAGACTTTAAGAAATGATCCATTGTCTCTCCTCGCAGACAAGAATAGTCCCTTCACTGCTCACCCCGGTCCAAATCCTCAGCCAATATTAAAGTGCAACCTCAGCACACTTGATCCTATTTCATTAATAAGTTTCTCACTTTCTTCGCATTCCCTTCTTTATCCTTCCAGAAAATGACTTTGGCTATTTCAACTGTTGATACTAATTATATTTTTCATTTTGTGTGTTAGCCCTACTACTTCCTTTATTTTCTCAGTAAGAAAAAAAAATTTTAAACATATTGCATTAGAAACCATGAATATTTTTCTAAGCATCAACTGCAAGTAATTGCACAAGGAAGATTACTATCATGGAAAGGTCTCAGTGCTGTTTCATTATTATAAAGGTAGAAAACTCAGGAGATTGCAGGACTGGGCGCTATTTAGACAAAGCTTCATTCTTTCTGTAAGACATTTAGCAAACTGTAGACAAAATATTTTCTCTTTCTTATGTTTAATATAATGAATTGCAACAGTATCCTCACCTCATTCTTACCCATACTTTATCATCACTGGTGGATGGGGGTGAGCATTTGTATATTCCCAGAGGTCTTTGGACATTGGCTACATCATGCATCATATGGTGATAAATGCCTTGGAAGCCTCTGGTGCTCTAAAAAATATTATAAATGCAGATGAAATAATATTAACATGTGACCCTTGGAACTAGGGTGACAAAGACCGTTCTGGGCAATCACTGTCACTCCATTAGAGAAGCAGTAGAAAGAAAAGCTGGGGTTGTAGAGATGATGAGCACCTTCCCTTTCTGAAAGGAGCATCACAGATCCAAAAGACCACCTGGGAGGGAACTGATTATTGAGTCGGCAAATAAGTCTGGGACACGTCACAGCTCCCTTAGGGCCAATGGAAACACAGAAAAAATAGCAGGAAAATTAAGAAACATGTGAGTATACTGTCAGTTTCTCTTGTCAAGAAGCAGAGCTTGAGGAAGAGATTTGGATGCAATCTGTAAGGGAGGGAAGGAAGCAGAATAGAAAAGTAGAGAGAACCAAGCAAGGACATGGGTGTCACGTGGAGTCTGGGGTTGGCCTCATATGTTGGGAATAAGTGAAACTCTAGAGCAGAGTCAGCAGCTTCATCAGCTCTCTCGCAGTTTCTCAGCTCTGCCATTGTAGCATATAAGCAGCCATAGGCAATAAAATAAATGAGCCTGGCTTTGTTCCAATAAAACTTTATTTACAAAAACAACCCGTGGGCCAGATTTGGCCCAGGGGCCATGGTTTGCTGACTCCTTCTCTAGAGTATAAATCACATCACAGAGTTGCTGTCTTCTCCCCACTTCAGAGGCAAGGAGTTTGGCCTTTTGTCCCCTGTATCAGTCAGGCAGTCAGCCGCTGTGGAGCTGGGTGGTGGTGGTGCCTTACCTCCGAGACCAAGCGGTTTCCATCAGCTAGTACAGAAGTTCTCAAACTTCACTGTCAATCAGTCATGTGGAATTCCATGAAACACAGATTATTGGGTACCACCCCTGGAAAGTCTGATTCTGTAGATCTGGGGTGGGGTCTGAGAATTTGCATTTTTAGTACGTTTCCAGGTGAAGTTAACGCTGCCTTTTGGGAACGACTCTTTGAGATCACTGAGTTCAGACAGCTCTCTGGAAGTGGGGCAGCAGTGAGCTCTTTGCAGGCAACACTCAAGGCAGCTAGATGTTCTGGCCTTTTAAGGGGTATCTCAGCAGGTCATCAACAACACCCAATACAATACTTCAATGTTTGCAGCATGGAAAGATACAGATATTTTAAAATATACCTTTGGATGAGGAAATGTTTACTCATGCCATCTTTTCAATGAGGCTACTCATTCTTGAACTGTCTTTTCCTGTCTTCTTCTGATCCAGCTATTTCATAACACTGAATTATATCCTTCTAAGTATCTATATTTATTTATATGTGTTATCTGCCACGTGTTTATTGATGCACTCATTGGTATTGGTTGGATACTAATTTTTGTTAAATTCTAGAATCCTTGGGAGCACAGACCATGTTTTCTCCTAACTTTACAACTATAAATATAAGAGTATTCTATGCACTTCATAGCTGCTTTGAATCAATATTTCCCTGTAGAAAATAAAACTCATAGCATATAGAAAATTTGGGTTTCTTTATTTAGTTCCTCCCATAACTTCTCTCTTGTTCTTTATGTATATTTCTGTTAGCATAAAGTATATTCCCAGACAATTGACATCACCAGCATAACATTGAATCTCTCACTAAATTTGTCCTCATACATATTATGGCCCAAGTATTAATGCCTTCCCATGAGCACTCTAATTCTGGACAAAGAGTCATTACAAGGAACCCAAAGCAGAAAGAATAATCCTAATTTGTGCCTTATGAAGCAAGTTCTCTGAGTCACCTACAGTTTGAGGGCAAAAAAAAAAAAAAAAAAAAAAAACAACACTGTTTATCTAAATCTCGATTTTATCTTTCTTAATATCCTTAAAGACTAAGCAGAGAAATATGGCTTGGAGTTGTGACTAGGTAACTACTTAAACCAGTTTCTAGGATGAAATTAAGTCTACCTAAAAGATAATGGTTGGTAGAGTTATTTCAACCTCAAGTGTTTGCAATACTTCAAGTTGTAATAACCTCAAGTTAGTAATACACACACGTACACATGCTCTCACACATGCCCCGTGCTCCCCAACACATACACACACAGTAGGCCAAGGAGAAAATACTTAGCATGCTGGCTCAGTTAGCCAGAGCTGGAGATGGGGGATTAAGTGGCTGAATAAGATGAGGGCTATTATAGTCTATAGATCAACACAATGCAAGCTACAGTAGCAAGTCCAAGCCAAAATATTTTGGGAAACACTGAGTCAAAAATCAAGAAAATGAAGTAATAAAGTTAAGATGAAAGCAAGAGCTGGATCATAAACCACATGATCCAAAGAGAAAAACAGAAGGAATTAGAACTCAAAAGATCATAAGCAAAGGAAGAGTAGACATAGGTGATGACCAAAAACAAAAAAACAAACAAAAAAAAGGACAAATATAAGTGATGCATGCAGTTTTCTTTATTGTTCAGAAGGTGTGGTGGCATAAATTAAAAATCAAAAGCATTATTTTGTAAGGTTGAACATTAGCATACATACCTTATAATCCAACAGCTCCCCTTATAGGTATACAAGCTAGAGAAACTTACAAAAGTGGACCAACAGATACGACTAAGAGTGTTCGAAGCGATGTTGTTTATAAAAATAAATTACCCGAAACAACCCAAATGCCTATTTACAGGAGAATGGATAAATTGTAATATATACACATACTAGAATATTATGCATCAGGGGAATAAATGAACTACTGCTATATGCAATAACATAAATCTTGAAAATTAATGCTGAGTGAAGAAAATAATCCTTATAAACCCCACTTCCACTTAAGCTATAGAAAGCTGAGAGAGAATGTTGCTCCCAGCCTAATAACAACAGCAAAAACAATATACAAAATAATATAATATACAAAATATAGTATACAAAACTATAACTTATCTTGAACCCATCAGGGAGCTGAGGTCATAAGGCAGCCATAAGAACTGAATTTCAAAACCAGACAAGCCAGCAATTATACTCCAATAAAGTTGTAAAAAAAAAAAAAAAAAAGACAAGCCCCTCTAAAGAGAGACATGAACATTATTTTACCTTTACCAGAGATCAAGAGAAACAGGAGGCCACTCCAGAAGAAGGTAAGACATCAGCTAAACTTGTAACAAATTCCTAAAGGCCACATGTGGGCTAGCATGTAAGTTTAGAATAACTAGGAGCCCCAGACCCAGGATAGTTCTTATTCACACACCAGCTCTTCTCCATGGGGTTCCAAGAATGCTCTCAAGAAAGATTAGGGGAAGGACAGGAGACCAGCTAGATGTCCCTTCAGTGGTGTATGCAGGTGGAGAATACCTTCTGCTTAGATTCAGACACAAAGACATCATCCACTTCCCTGGACCTATCTCTCACCAAAAACAAAAGCCACTTTGGGAAGAATACAAAATCCTCTATGCATCCAGGGTCACTGAGGAAGAGATAATAGCAAAACCCATCAGCCTCTGGAGGAAGAGTATGACACTCCCCTTCCTGCCACCAGAAATCTTCTTAGGGAATGATAGGAAAAAAGATGTCTTCCCCAGGAGAGACAAAGGAAAATCTTTAAGTCCCAGTGTTCTGAACCAACACAAAGCAGAAATCTGCTGCCCTAGGGGAGGGTCAGGAAACTCTTCTTCCCAATACCTGCCACAGATACAAGGCAGAGTTTGGCTGACACAGGTGGAACTGACAGAAACACTGAGAATGCCCTATCCCCAAGGCCCAGGTGCATAGGGGCTGGCTAAAATTGAGATGATTTTTTTTCTTATTTTTTTCTTGGTTATCTTGTTCCATTTATTTTATTTTATTTTATTTTTTAAATTTTTATTGAAATATTGTTGATTTACAATAGCTTGTAGGGTGTATAGCACAGTGACTCAGCTATATATATATATATATATAAAGATTTTTCAGAATCTTTTCCCTTATAGGTTATTACATAATATTTAGTTCCTGTGCTATACAGTAGGTCCTTGTTGGTTATCTATTTTATACAAAGTAGTGTGTATATGTGGTATACATATACACATACACACACACACACACTCAATAGAATATTACTCAGCCATAAAAAAGAATGGAATAATGCCATTTGCAGCAACATGGATGGACCTAGAGATTTTCATACTAAGTTAAGTAAGCCAGACAGAGAAAGACAAATATCATATGATATCGCTTGTATGTGGAATCCAAAATAAAAAAAGAAAAAGAAAAAGAGACACAAATGAACTTACTTCCAAAACAGAAAGAGACACACAGACAAAGAAAACAAACTTATGGTTACTGAAGGGGAAAGGGGGGTGGGATTTTTTTCTTATTTTTAATAATATTAAAAGAAAATATGTTGTCTAAAGCATAAGTAGTAACAATGTATTACAAGGTTTATAACATATGAGAAGTAAAATGACAACAATAGTACAAAGGATGGGAGGAAGAAATGGAAGAATTCTGTTACAAGGTTCACACAACCTGTATGAAGTAATGTAATATAATGTGAAGATAGACTATAATAAGTTAAAGACATATATTGTAAACCTTAGAGCAATCACCCAAAAATTGTAAAGGAAATTTAACTAGAAAAAAACAAATGGAGATGAAAGAGAATCCTAAATATATTCTATTAATCCAAAAGAAGTCAAGAAAAACCAAAAAAGGAACAAAAACAGATAAAATAGAGAGTAAGATGGTATATTTAAATCAAACCATACCAATAATTATATAAAATGTAAATTGTCTGAATGCTGTTGTTTTAAAAATTATAATTTTCAGACACTTAACTGCACGATAGCATTTTTACAAGCCTCAAAAATGAGCAAAACTAAAAAAATATGCTTGTTAAGACGTACATCTACATATGTATGTAACTATTTAAAATATGAATGATAAAATTCACAATAGAGATTATCTCTAGAAAAGATGGGGAGCATAGCGGTCCAGTGATTTTGTGAAATTCCGGTTCTTGAGTTAAGTGTTAAGCACACAATGCATTACTATGTTTTGATACATATGCGTTACTTATATTTTGTCATAAGTGTCAATTAAAACACTTTGAAAAGAAGATTATATAAATAACTAAATATAGAAAAGGACCTCAAAGTAAACTAGATGGATTTTCAAAAAGCAAAGGGAGAAAGGGCATCTAGAACTATACTGAAGTGAGAGATTCCATAAAAGTTTAGTTCAACAAAAATATCTTGAATATATATTTCATGTGCTGAGCTTTACAGTGGATATAAAATTATAAATAAGACATCATTCCCTACTCTGTATAGCTTATAGCATAGTGGAGGAGTTCACTATCAAATCTCTATCTGAAAATAATATGTTGTTTAAAATAACCGGAAGGTAAGGACACAAAGAGGGAATCAGTGGAGGTATTGAAGGAGCAAGATTGGCCATGTGTTGATAACTTTTGAAGTTTTGTGATGGGAGTGAGGTGTTCATTATACTATTTTTCCACATCTATAGATGCTTTAAATTTCTCCTAACAAAAAGTGGGTTTGTTTTGTTATGTTTACAAAAATTATCCGGTTCAGTACTTTTAAATAAAAACTAAGAGGAGGAATTGGTGAATTTTCTAATCAATGGTGAAAAAAATAGATGACACTTTCATGATTCCAAAGTTCTTCACAGGCTAGAACAATGGGCTAAATAAAAATATATGTAGTAGAGATGCAAGAAAAAAATAAGGTATACACATTGGAAAGACATACAACCGTCTCTACTTGCAAATGACATGATTGTATAGGCATGATATAGAAAATTTCAGACCTTTTAAAAAGCTATTAAAACTAATTAGTGAGTATTAAAGTTGAAGAATACAATGTCAATATAAAAATTTAATAATATTTCTATATACTAGTAGTGAATAATCAGAAGTTTAAATTTTTTGAAGTACCATTTTCAATAGGACCAAAAAATGAAATATATGTGTACAAATATTACAAAGTGTAAGATCTGTATGCTAAAAACTATAAAATATTGATGAATGAAATCAAAGAGGATCTAAATAACTGGAGTGATATACCAGTTCAAAGAATGGAATATTCAAAATTGTTATATTAGTTCTCTCCAAACTAGTCTACAGAATTAATGGAATCCTAATCAGAATTCCAAGAAGATTTTTTTAAAGAAATCAACAAACATTCTAAAATTTATGTGGACAGGCAAAGAAACTAGAGTAGTCAAAAAATTTTTGGAAAAAAAGTGTAAAGTTGGAAGTTTCACATTACCTGATATCCAAACTTACTATAAAACTACAGAAGTCAAGACAGTCCGATGTTGGTGAGAAGAAATACATATAAATAAATGGAACAGAATGGAGAGTCCAGAAATAGATGCACACATATAGTATCAATTAGTTTTTTATGAAGGTGCAAAGACAATTCAATAGAGAAAGGAAAGTCAGTTCAACAAATGGTGCTGAGACAATCAGATAACAATGGGGAGATATTTTTTTAATGAGCCTCAATCCATACCTCTAGGTCTATACAAAAATTAACTCAAAATGGATCAGAGACCTAAATGTAAAACCTAAACCTATAAAACTTCTAAAAGAAAATGTAAAAAAAATTGTGTTCTTGAGGTAAACAATGATTTTTTAGATAAAACACCCAAAGCAAAATCCATAAAGAAAATATTTGATAAATTGGACTTCATCAAAATTAAGAACATCTACTCTTCGAAATACAATGTCAGAATGAAAAGACAAGCCATAGGGAGGGAGAAAACATTTGCAAATCGTATTTCTAATAAAGAATTTGTAACCAGATTATATAAAGAACTCTCAAAATTCAATAATAAAACAAACAACCAAATTGAAAATGGGGAGATATTTGAGTAGGCACTTCATATTGCAACCAAGTACATGAAAAGATGCTCAACATCAATAGTCACTAGAGAAGTGCAAATTAAAACCACAATAAAATACAACTATATACCTATTAGAATCAAATCTGATTTTTAAAAATCTGACAACATCAAGTATTGATGAAGATGCAGAGTAAGTGGGACTCTCAAACATTTCTCAGAGAAATGCAAAGCAGTACAGTCACTTTTAGGAAACATTTTGACAGTTCCTTATAACGTTCAACATACACTTACCATACAACTTAGAAATTCCACTACCAAATATTAACCCAAGTGAATGAAAACCTATGTTTAAACAAAAAGATGTGCACAGATGTTTAGAGCAGATTTATCTGTTAATTGGCAAAAACCAGAAACAGTTCAAGTGTCTCTCAGCGGGGGAATAGATAAACCCCCAGTATATCTGTAAGATGGAATACTACTCAACAGTAAAAAGAAACAAACGCACTTGAGACACACAACAATATAATTGCATCTCCAATGAATTCTACTGAATGAAAGAAGCCATAGTCAAAAGACTACATACTGTATGATTTCATTGAAATAACATTCTTGCAAAGGCAAAATTATAGGAACAGAAAACAGATCAGTGATTGCCAGACATGAGAGTGGGAGAATGGTTGACTACAAAACTGCACTGGGGAGTATTTTGGAGCAATAAAACTGTTCTTTGTCTGAATTGTGGTAGTGGTTACATGGCTGTATAAATTTTTCAAAATTCAAAGAACTGTACAGTAAAGAAAGCAAATTTTACTGTATGCAAGATATATCAACATTTTTTAAATGGAAAATATCCCCCTCCAAAAATATAACATGGATAACCATAAACTATTTAATTTGGTTTTCAAAATTCATAAATACAAAATGAGAAGGATATGATTTAATATGCATACATGTAAAAGTATGAGAAATAATTATAAATTCAGTATGAATAAACCCCTTGGCATGACTGACCAAAAAGTCAATTCACTCAGTAGATACACAGAATTCAAAAAAGAGGCAGGGAGTAGTGCCCTGTTATTTTGTACTACTGAGGTCACGTCTGGGGCAGTAATTTGGATCTGGGGCCAGGATATAAGAGGAATATGACCCATGTATCACTATCTACAAATAGAATCTCCTTTTTTCCAGCCAGTGTGAATTCACCATCATTGAAGTTGTTCAGAGAACACCGAAAACACTGAGATCAATTTTGAAGTGAATTAATAAGTCAGAATTTCAGCATTTGTTTTTTTTTTCCTCCTAAAAAGTTATCAGTAATGCACCTGCTCTGGGCCAAGAACTATATAGTCTGGAAATATGCTAGTGAACAGGTACTTGTGTTTCCAGCCTGGGAAAGACCTGGTTAAAGTTATCAAGTTAAGCGTTCTTTCCTCCAAACTGCAAAACCTATAGTTGAAAATGGAGAAATGCAGAGAGCAATACTTCCTGACTTATTTTATTTAATTATGTCCGGGAAACCCTCAGGTAGCCATGATCATGAGAAGACAACCAAATTCTAATTGACTGCCTATGCCTACAATTCAGTTCTGTTCTTGTTTTGTTTTGTTTTTGTATCTTGGATATTAAATCTGGACTTCCTCAGCATGGTTGCTTGTTACCTTACCTTAAACCTCTCTCCAATTAGTATCTGAAATGATGTGAGTACAAAGACCAGAGACAAGCAGTTCATCACATACCTCTGTTTTTACTGAGCCTCATGTATACTCGATGATTTATAGAACACGAACCTGATAATGGCCTTGTCCTATAGCTTTGGCATTCATCGTGGGGGCTTTTTCCACTCTACGACACATTTGTCATATTGTATGTTGATGTATTTTATATATCAAGCCATGACTTTCCTGCTGCAGATGTGCACGCTTTCCTAAAGTAATTCCTTAATCACTTGTGATTCATTCACTCATTTATTAACTAATAGCCTCACCTGTATTTACCAAGCGTCCACTCTGTGTCACTCAACTTGCTAGGTGTTAGAGGTGCAAAACTGATTATTTATAATTATTTCACTAGAATTTAATTTCATTTGGTTTTTACAGCTATCTCTGACCAAAAGAAAGCACATTGTTGATTTCTTTCTCAAGGCAATAGTTTTTGTTAGTATGATTAACACATGCACAACTCACTATGTACACACACACACACAATTAAAATGGCTTGATCCTAAATTTTTCTTCTCAAAAATATATCTTGATTGAAAACTACCTCTTTTATGAAGGTTTCACTAGTTCTCTTAGCCCAGAATGACCTCTCCCTCTTGTATTCCTCAAATATATTTTATCATTTGTCTTTTACTTTATAACATCATGTGTCTTATTGTATTTCTTTGTGTGCACCTTTCAAAGGTTTTTATTTCATTTTGTGTCAAGGTAATATAACCGTACAATAAGAGCATATGATAATGATTTTAAAATCATACAAAAGAAGTCTTCATGACAAGCAACAGTCTTTGCCCCTCCTTATCTTGCTAGGCACCACCCTCTTGCAACCATCCCAATGCCTAAAGGTAACAGCTTTTTCATATTTGTATACTAGCCCTTCTAGATATTAGCTATTTTGTTTTTTGAGCTATAAACTTAAGGTATTATATCTTGGTTCCTGCCATGAAAGACTAAATTTTAACTTGTTTACCTTGTTTTCCATATTCTTATCCCCCTCCCAATTTTTTGATTTCTGTTAATCTTTTTTATCAACTTTCGAAAGTACACCTTGACTCTCAGTTACGTACAGTGAAACTATTAGTGCTCCTACCTTTGATGCCACCTCACTTCCCTTCCGAGGAGAATGTTTCTACAATCCAGACCAAACTGGTTCACTAATGTTTCATCTCATATGTTGTTAATTCATGTAATGCCTCTTATTTCCTTCATATTTGGACCATGACTTCTGATACAACTTTCTATTTAATTTTCCCGTTAAGTTTCTAATTGTCTTTCATTTTCATCCTGACAAAATAATTCACTTACTTCACTAATTTTGCCAGTTTTCAGCCCTCTGATTATTCTCTCTACTGCTTATAATCCACTCCATTTTTTTTTTCATGAGGACTTTCTTCATGGAATCTTCTGACTGTCTTTTGCAATTTACAACAGTTTTTTTTTTAGACCTCTACACAAATTATCATTACAGGATAAATTTTAATCATACTCTTGGTTTAGTCCCACAGTATCTAGAATTTTTTATCTTCTTTCTTGGTTTTTACCAAAATTTCCCTTGAGTCTCATTCTTAGAAAGGGTGACTAGAGAAGGGTATAATCTTTGAATGTATGCAATGTTTTTATTTTTCTCTCAAGGTAGCTTGGCTGGGAATGGAATTCCAGATTTAAAATAGTTTTTCCTTAGACTAATATTTAGGCATCTTTCTGTTGTCATCTCTTAGCAAGTGTTGTTGAAGAGAATTCTTGCCAATTTGCCTTTCATTCCTTTGTAGATACCTACTGTATGTTTTTTCCTTTCCAGAAGCTTTAAAGTCCTTCTCTTTTTCCTTGATATTTTGAAATTTCATGATGATTGATCTCAATTTGTCAGTCAGGATCCCCATAAGAATAGATGGCTGTTGTGTGTAACCAGAGGAGTTCCCCAGGTGAAATCTGAAACTGGCCTCTGTACACAGAGAGAAAGGAGAGACCAAAGAAAGAGGCAGACCACTCCAGACTGGTAAGTGGCAGGTTTGATAAGGGAACCTACATACAAGGCTTGTCTTGGGCGGCCATAAGATGTGTAGATTTCCCCATCCACCCCCCCAGAATCTTAAAAGTTTATTTAGAGTCCTTAACTGGGTTCAGTCATGTATACTGTCCAGATGGTCTCAACAACACATTGCTCTCTCAAGGCTGCATCTTTGTCCTTGAAATGACTCCAGTGATGCAGATGGTGGGCAGAACATACATTCCAAGGACGGGGAAGGTGTGGGGATGAGGAGCCTTCGATTGCCTGGGTCCAGCTCTCTGGTCAACCTGCAGTCACGTCCTCTCAACGACCTCTTCAAACAGTGGCTCACTCAAGTTAATAAAAAATGTTGAGGAGGATTTAATCTGGAGGATATTTACAAAGGTATTGGCTATGGGAGATACGGAAGAGTCTCAAGGGATGCTGCCATGATTCAAGATCAGTCATTACAGAGCTGTTACCACTCCTAAGCTCAAAGGGACAAGGAAAGATGGGATGGCCAGGGAGTCACATACAGAAAACTGACCTGACAGCAGCAGTGACTTGTGTTTGAAGAGACTCCACATAGAGGGACCCACAGACAAACACCCTGAGCCTACCCTTCTTCCTCCCTCCCATCTCTAACTAGGACTCCCAGTGGCAAGACCCACCCAAGAGCCCAAGGGCTGGGGACCAGATGGTATCATCCATCATGTTAGAAAGTGGTAAATGGTGGAGAGTGAATATAGCGAGACAGAGAAAAGGTAGCCTGCACATCAAGTATGATGCTTTTCTTTTCTCTTCTTCTGTACTGAATGGGCTTTCAATCAAAAGTCTTGTCCTGACTCAACTCTAAGAAGTTTTGTTCTATTGTTTCTTTTACAACTTCTTCCTCTCCTTGTCTTTCCTGTTGCTTCCTGAACTCTTCATTTTCTCTTTCTGCAACACTTCACTTTTTGTTGTCTTCACCAAATCAGAAACTTCTTGAGGGCAGAGAATCCACAGATTATTTACTTTTTTGTCTCCTGCAGTACCTGGCACAGTGACCTGAGCATGAATGGCATAAGAAAATGAGTTCTAAATTGAATTCAGTCTAAAAAATGTTCACTTTAAGTGTCAGTTGCTGTACAATGTTTAAATCATGAGGACTTGGAAGAGAAAGGCTTTCAGAAGCATTTACTTTTCTTTTACTGTGCAGTTTTGCTTTAATATTCACATTGATACAGAAAAAAACCCCAAGGAATTTTGTTTAACTTTTGAATTAGGATGAGGAATGAATGTATAGTCTATTTTGACTTAAAATGTACAAAACATGAAAACATTTAGCTCTTTAGTTGGTCTTTAATGACCAACAAATTATTGAATTTACATTTAATTTTTAATACCCTGGCATTTTTAAAAAGAGCTACTGGGATTCTGCGTTATGATTTAAGGTAACATGATACATTCAATGGGTAGAATCCTTTACGGTTACTTGTGTTGTTTTTAAAATCTTCAGTTTTTCAATGCCAAGAGATGTTTAGACAGCAACCAAGTCATTCTTGTCAGAGGAGAGTGGACCATATAAATTCTCACATTCTTCGGCAGGAAGGAGACCAACCCCAATCCAAGGTGTGCATTCTGATTCCATCACTCACCAGAAGTGATTGAATTTAGGCACATTATGACCTCTGAACTTCACATTTCTCACCTGCACAATAACATCTTAGATTGTTATGATAATTAACTGAGAAAATTCTGAAAATACCTTACTGAATATCAGTCACCAACCCAGGAAGACCTGTCCTCACACTTTTTACAGTTTATTGGAGAAGACGGACAATTAAACAAGGAATTCTTTAAACCAAAAAGAAAAAAAAAAAAAATCTCTAGTAGGTGCTAGATTAGGGAGTTTCAGGGATCTTTGGGGTAGAAAATAAGGGACTTTTATTTTGATGAGGGGTGGATGTATGATAATAAATACGGCAAGTAGATTGGGTCGGGAAAAGTGTGCTGGAGGCAGACAGAACACAGTGCATCTACCATGTGGTTAGTGCTCAAAAACGGTAGCAAATATTACTCAAACACTTGGTACAAAGCCAGACACAAATGTAACTAGCAGATTGACTAAGCTGGACTCGCAGAGGCAATGAAGTTGCCCCTGCCCTCCAACTGTGCATTCGGTCTCATTCTGTGGGATGTGTTCTTCCTCTGCCATTAAGTGAAATCTCAGGTAGTCTCCATACCTTGGCGACTCCCGCTTGGATGATACGTACACACGAGTAAGACATACATACATGGGTTACGAGCAGTCCAAACAATAGTCTTGTTTCAGGAATGTATATGTTCACTTCAGCATGATAAAGGTATCCAAAATTAAATCTCCTCCTCTCCTCTATCAGAAGGATGGGTGTTGGTTCAAAACCTCAGGAGCTTCCTGGGTGAAACCTGAAGCTGGCCCCCATACACAGAGGGCAAAAAGAGACTGAAAACAGAGGCGCACACTACAGTAAGTCCCTACATAAGAACGAGTTCCATTCTGAGTCCAATTTGTTTGTGAGTCTAACAAAGTTAGCCTAGGCACCCGACTAACACAATCGGCTATATAGTGCTGTACCGTAATAAGTTTATAATACTTTTCACACCAATAGTATATAGAAAACAAACAAAAAATAAAGAAACCATTTTTAATCTTACAGTAGCGTTCCTTGAAAAGTACAGTAGCACCATACAACAGCTGGCATACAGGGGCTGGCATCAGGTGAACAGGCAAGAAGAGTTACTGACTGGAGGAGGGAGAGGAGGTGGGAGATGGTAGAGCTGAAGGATCGTCGGCAATAGGAGACGGAGGGCAAGCTGCAATTTCACTCAGGCCTGACGCTGATGGCACAGGTTCTGGTTCCTTGCTGGATTCAGTTCTATCTACCCTCCTGAAAAAAATGATCCAGTGATGTCTGGGTAGTAGCTCTTTTTTTCTCTTCATAGATGACACGGTAGCACTGGACTGCATTCTGAACAATTGCTGCAACCTTTGTGTACCATTCTACGTTTGGGTCCTGTGCCTCAAAAACTAACAGTGCCTCCACAAATAAAGAAAACCCCCTTGCCATTTCCTGCATCGGGAATCTCTTCAGGTCTTCAGTTACTTCTTCTTTCTCTTGTCTCTCTCCTTCCTTTCTCTGGGCCTCCAATTCCTGGTGCTTCTTAACAGTACCAGCTATATCACCGCTGCTTTTACTCTTGTTTCCGACATCCTGGGCCTGAAATAAAGATACTGTACTACTGTACTCTATACAGTACTTACAATAAAGTACACAAAAGCACAACCACTTGTAGAGGATGCACACACGTGACAATGTACGCCAGACAGGTGAGCTAACTTATATGGTTGGACATGTGAACGCATGTTTGCATCTTTGAAAGTTCGCAGCTTGAAGGTTCATATGTAGGGGACTTACTGTACTCCAGATTGGTAGGTGGTAGGTAATAAGCAAGGGAACTTACATACATGGCTTGTCTTGGGCAGCCGCAAGATGTGTAGATCTTTGGCACCCACCTACCAGATTCTTAAAAGTTTATATAGAGTCCTTAATGTGGACAATCAGTCACATACACCGTCCAGAAGGTCTCAGCAACACATTGCTCTCTCAAGGCTGCATCCTTGAAAATGACTCCCACTATGGGAATGGTGAGCAGAACCCACTTTCCAAGGATGGGGAGGGAGAGGTGAGGAGCCTCTGATTGCCCAGGTCCAGCTTGCAGGTCAACCAGCGGTCACATCTTCTCAATGACTTCCTCCAACGATGGGGTGAGCTACTGCTTCCTTTCCCACCTCTTTTCTACCAGCCCTAGGCTTCACATACTCTTCTAGGGGAGAAGCCAAGGAAGAGAAAAGAGGTAAGGGAGTAGGAAAGTTACTGCTTACCTGACGTCAATAATCTACCCTTAGTTTCCTTTAGACTATGTGGAAGTTTAAACCTAAGTCTCTATGGGATTGGCAGAAGTTTAGACTCTTTTTTTTTTTTTTTTTTTTTTTAGTTCTTTGTAGACAGTGTCATTACTGGGATCTCTGCCTGAGTTCCCATAACTGCTGGTCCCTTAAAATCCCCCCATTTGAGTGGTCTAATCTGCACAGACTCTCCCTTTTGGGGACCCATCACTTCTCCTTATTGGAGAAAGTCATTGTAAAACAGCTTTGGGCAGATTTTTGTCTCGTATTGTCCCTTATCTGCTCATCAGGCAACCCTCACCCATCCTTTGCTCAAGCTCACCCATCCTTTGTTCAGGCTTCTCTAACACTGTCAGCTATGCTATGGACACATCTAACCAACAATAACCTTGTAAATTTAGGTTGTTCTAGGCTTGACGTAGGTCCTACAGAAGACCTAGGTCAATCTGTCAAATGGTTTCCTCAATGCACCTCTCACTCAACTTGGGGTGAGTGTGGATAGAGTGGGGGGGTAATATGAGAGAAAATGCCTCAGCACTCCAAAAACTTCCACACACATTCTCTACTTGTCACTTCATGATTCTTTCAAAAATGGATAGTTATTCAAGGGCTACAAACTGAATTTTGAAACCTTTTCTGCAAATCCTGCATAGGTGGCCTGGTACCTCACTCCATTGTAGAAGAGCACTTGGGTAATAGGAAAGTACAAATCTGACTCCATATTCGATCTGTTTCTTTTGCCTTGACCTTTGTATTCTATTGTTTTTGCTGCACGGTAAGAATGTTGCCTACAGCCTGAAATATACAGATAGTCCTTGCTCAAGGCTCTGACCTTTAAAGGTATAACAGTTTTCCAGTCACACAGAGATAAGTTGCAGAACAGAGAATAACATTTGACTTGTTGGAGGCTTACAGGAACATGAACATCGTGACCTGACCCTCATGGACAGATGCAAAAACAAAGGATTCTGGCACCAAGAAGTTTGCAACAACCAATCATACCCCCTCCCCTTTTAGTATAAAAGAAGCCTGAATTCTAACTTGAGTAGAATGGTTCTTTGGGACACTAGTCCACCATCTTCTCAGTCTGCTGGCTTTCCAAATAATGCTGCTATTCCTTGCCCCAACAACTCATCTCTCAATTTATTGGCCTATCATCCAGTGGGCAGTATGGGCTTGGACTCAGTAACACTTTCACCTACTGATTTGGGGCCTCAGCCCAAACTGAGGCAAGAAGAATCCTTTTGAAACATCCTGTAACCCACAGTAGCAACTCAATAAGTGATAGTCGGGCAGCAATTTGTGCAGGAGACATTTCCAATGAAAGATAAGCAGACATTATGGAATAAAGTGACAAAAAGATCAAACTCTAGTAAAGCACAGAAAATAAGGTTTCAACAAATCCTTATTGGGGAAAACCTGAGATAGGAGAACACTATCAGAACATTGACCTTAGTAAATAAAATAATAATAGTTGCTAGTTATTAAGGGCTTTCTCTTTGCCAAGCATAGTGAGAAGCACTTTATAAACAGGATCTCCTTTAATCCTAAAGTAAGCCTACGAATTAAGTATCACTATCCATACAATTCATATAAGGAAACGAAGTCTGAGAGAGGCTAAGCAACTTTTCCAAGAACATGGTTTATGATATTATGTGTAATTTCCTGAATACCTATATATTTAATTATATATATTAGATGTCCTTTTGAGGTTTCCCATAAAGAACACTTTAAGATATTGTAAGAGGGAAGACTTGGAATTTGTGGGACCAAAATAACAATCACAACCAAGGTTCTGGAGCCCAGAGTACACAGGTTAGGACCACCAGTAACCAGAGAGTTACTAAATCTGGTCTATTCTTTTTGTGGCGTCACATTGCAGAAGGACTCTTGTTTTCAGAAAAGAAAGTATCTTTGCAATTTATTCAAAGTCCTTATAACTCAGATCATCTAAGATATAACCTCAATATAAGCTAAATCACTTATAAGGAGTTTTTTTCCCTTTTATTACACTATTTAACCCCTAGCGTCTTTTGTGGTTTAAGCAAAAGCCGATTTTAATAAGTAGGAAAAAATTACATGCATGAAACTTACAAGCTTCCAATCACTGTATGCCAATAACCAGCTAGTTCTTGCAGAATTTCATAACATGGTATATTTCCAATGGTTCTTTGTGATTTGACAGAAACTTTTAAAACTTTTTCTTCTTTCTTCTCTCTAGTAGTTTCCAAGACTTGTTTCTTGTGTATCTTGTTGCCTATAAGATGCATCCTTTAATTTGCTCTGAAACTTTAAATTTACTTTTTATGTTAGTCGTCAGAAAAGAAAATAAGTAGAGAGATTAACCTCATCTTACCAAAATTTGAAGTACCGAATATGTTTAAATTAAAAACATACAAACAAATTCCCTGAAACCTTGACCCTCCACTGCCAAGTAATCCCCAACCCCTGAAACCTGTTCCTACCCTCTTCTCCTCTCTGAACTGTGAATGGCTCCATCCATCTAGCTGCTCAAACTCCTCCATCAAATCACTTCCACATCCTGTCAATGCTAATCCCAGAGGACATGTTGGAAAACTCCAGGTACTTCTAGCAACCCAGAAACCACCCTGTTCCAAACTACTAGCATCTTCCCAACCTCCAGAGTGACCCTTTCACTTATGTTCTTTCTCCCACCCCAAATGATCTCCAAATAACAGCCACTGAGAGCTTTTAAAAATGTAAACTGCATTCCATCGCACCCCTATTAAAAACCTTCAAAGGCTTCCTATTACACTCAGAATAAATAAAATTTAATCTTCTGAAAATGGTCTACAAAACCTTATATGGTTTTGTCTCTGCTATTCCTTCCAAGCGTATGCTTTCCACTCATCTTTTATACCAATGTCTAAGTATTCGTGTGTTTGGTGTAATGTTTCTCTCCTCCCCTGGACTGAGAGTTGCAGGAAGGGGGACCCTGAGAGCTTTAGGCATCATTCGTGATTTGCTTGCACCACAATACCTGGCATGTAGGTTCTCCATAAATTTTTATTAAATGAACTTAAGTTACTATAATCAGTAGGAAATATTCTATATTATACGCCGCCAGTAAAATGGGAATTACAAACAATAGGGAAATGTATACAATATATTATGTGAGGAAAGAAAAATAGTAAATGTTATGTAAAATACAGTTGTATATAACATTTACGATATGATTAACATAATATTTACAGTATGTATATGTTGTAGATATACAGAACATTTACAATACAGTTGAGCACATTAGAACATAGAGTTGTCTTGCATATTTTTTTTAAACCAATCCTTATTATAAAGAAAGGGAGATCTATTTAAAAAGTTATAAGCAGGGTCTGCCTTCTTCTGAGGTGGCAAGTAGAGCTTGGCTTTGGAGCAGATGATTCCTTTGTCTATAAAGGAATGTTTTGGTGGACCTTTTAGTTACAGAGAGTGAAGCAAAAATCCTTCTCTGACATGGAAGGTGTGTGGAGCTTAACTGCTCTGTGTAATAATGATTTTGTCTTCAATGCAGGTAGAGGTGCATCTCTGTAGATTTTGCTTCCTTTTTGAATAACCTCCTGAGCCTCCCATCCCCTCCTCCCCTTTGTGTAACAATGGTGGAGAGGGTCTTTCAAAGAGGCTGGAACTTAACCTCTGTAGAAGCATGGGTTAGGGAATAATGCACTGAAGCCAGCTCATGACGTCTCCAAAGACCCAATTGTTAAATACTCAGGAATTTTGTGAGATCATTGTTAAAAGCAGACATTATTAAAAATTCATTATATAATCTTACAATTAAATAAATTTTATTAAAAATAAAGTTAGGGAATTCCCTGGCCGTCCACTGGTTAGGACTCCTCACTTTCACTGCTGAGGGCCCGGGTTCAATCCCTGGTCAGGGAACTAAGATCCCGCAAGCCGCGCAGTGTGGTAAAAAAAAAAAAAAAAAAAAAGAAAAAGAAAATAAAGTTAACAAATACTCAAAACTCATCACTTCCTATTTCATTACATTTTACTATCACCTCTTATCTGGAAGTTACTTACGTGCCCTGTATCTGTATGGTGGAAATATTGCGTTGATATAATGGAATGCTACTGCACAACTCTCCCCAGCTCCATGTTTGATGGAGTCATGTTGATAGCTTGAAATCAGCCATGGTGGCTCCATTTATACCACAGAAATTGGCAACTTCTATAAAATAGGGCTTGATTTATTGTCTTGTTGACTTTCCAGACTGAAGTGATACAGAAAATATTTTAAAATCCAGATTAACCTTTAAATTGTGTCGTGTCTATAACCATTACATTGTGACTAGCACAAAACATTGCCAAAAACAAAATTATTGAAGCTCTGCCTATGTTTTCATTGTTTCACTTTTGCTATATTCCTTAATATAAACGAAAATATCAACCAGCATTTATGTCAGAACTACACTTGTCAATTGCAACCATATGTTGTCTAGGGCACAACAGTTCTGCAAAAATCAATGAAATCACTACATGAGAATCAATTCCATATCAGTCAATTGATAAGGAATTTACTATAAAAATATTGCATATTTTATTATTATTGTAAATTGTGTAACATCCTTCATATCAGTAACATTAATAATAAACTTATGTACATATGCATGCACACATTTTTTTCCAGCAAGCCAGTTGTTGAACCAGCACATCACTGGGTCTGGGCCACTTATGTAGCAGAATGGAATTTGTGGAACACTAAGCTTTCTTTCAGATACGTGGAAACTTTGGGGAAGGAGAACCCAAAGACAGACTGCTCTTCCTGCAATATAAAAGGATGAGAACTCCAGCTATTAGTATTTGGGAATTAAAAATGAGAGTAGTTCCTACAACCTGGACTGTCAGATACACATACGTAAAATATTTATGCATATAGACAAGGACTAGGGAGTGATAACTGTCATGAAATAGACAGCAATGGGTTTATGAGTCATTTTTTTCCTTTATATTAATGATTTTTAATTATCTTGAAAATATATAAAACATAAAAATACATGATTGTAAAGAGACGTTGTTGGCTCAAAAATAAGAAACATGCAAATTTAGATTTTATGCCTAGCTCTCAACTTGTACTAGCATGGGTGAAATAGCATGGCCGCACTAATTCTGTTTCTCATCTCCAAGGAGTGAAATAGAAACCTGGATCACCAGGTACCCATGAGGAATAAGAAATTCAGTAGCTTTGTCACCATAGTTTCTTAAAAGAATGATAGATGGATCAAAAGACACACTGTATTATAGAAATACTAAAGATAAAGCTAACCACGCTTAAATAGATTACACTTCCTTGGTGGTCAGCTGACATCCTTTATCAAATCTGATGTTTTGAAATATCTATGATCTGTCTTTGGACATTCCTTCATTAATTCTCTTAAGTATAAGAGAATTATATGGCCATTAACTAGGAAACATGAAAAATACATTCTAATGAGACTGTTAATTATAGACAGTGCTTTATTTCCTAACTTGGTATCCTTATAAATTAAATGTTTTTCCCTCTATAGGAACAGAGAAGCACAACTGTTATTTTTACAAGGCCAAAAGTAACAAGCAAAATTTCCAGAAATGCCACCAGGTGATAGGGGTCCTAAGACACCCCCCAATAAACCTGGAAGATCTCTCGTATTGTAATGACATGATTTCTCACACACAATTTTACATAAAATAAATCAATGGTAATATTTAACGATAATTGCTGTGCTAGATGAAGATAGTGTCAAATTGACATTCCTATAGGTAAAAGAAGGTTGCAATTCATCAGGGGAAAATGTTATTTCCTTTAATAAGTAGGCTTTTACCCTCTCAGTTGTTTTTGTTCCCTCTAATTGGCGTCAAAATGAGATCAATATCCCATCCTTACCTCTTGAGAGGACTCCTGTAAGGATTACAGGATATATGCAATGCTCAGTACAGGCACACAATACACGCTATAGACATGTAGCTTTTTTTTTTTTTAATTCTTTTTTTTTTTTTTAATTAATTTATTTATTTATTTATTGTTGGCTGTGTTGGGTCTTCGTTTCTGTGCGAGGGCTTTCTCTAGTTGTGGCAAGTGGGGGGCCACTCTTCATCGCGGTGCGCGGGCCTCTCACTGTCGTGGCCTCTCTTGTTGCGGAGCACAGGCTCCAGACGCGCAGGCTCAGTAGTTGTGGCTCACGGGCCTAGTTGCTCCGCGGCATGTGGGATCTTCCCAGACCAGGGCTCGAACCCACGTCCCCTGCATTGGCAGGCAGATTCTCAACCACTGCGCCACCAGGGAAGCCCCATGTAGCTATTTTTTATTGTTATTATTATATACATGAAAATGTGACTTCAGCTCTGTACCTGCCTGGAGGCGTATTCCCACGGTACATTTTCACTATCTCATAGCCACCTGTCTCGCCATCTCCCTGAACCATGTTCACATCTCTGACTTCTTTCTTATTGCTTCATCCAGATTTCTCCAGGATCCTCTGGTCACCTTATAGAAATTAGATATTCAGCCCCACTAAAGGTATCCAGGTAGCAGATCTCCTACAATTTTGTGCAGTTAGATTTTTATAAAGCCCAAAAGATAGATTGTTGTAGTTTCTCAGGCTCTTGTCTCATGGTCCTGTTATTCCAGATAATTTACTTTTCCTTATTGTGTTTCTTTATTCATTCTTCTTAATACTAAATACACAATACTATTTCTACTTGGTGTATTTTTAGAACACATGACCAGTTGTTTTAGAATGATGGAATTAAAGGAATGGGAAGAACCTTAAAGATTAGGAGGTCAAAGCTCTCATCGAAAATTGGGTCTAACCTTGCAACGCTTCCATCCTGTATCTCTCCTGTCTCTTCACCACTTTACATCATTTACACTTGAATAAGCAGTGGTTTTTATCTGTCTACCCTTCCCACCATAGAAGTGGTCAAGTGCCATAGGCTGCTCAAAGTATCTCATCACTCTGGTCACTGTCATGGTCTGAGGGGGGGGGACACATGAACAAAACAGGGCTGATTGGTGTCTTTGAAGATTGATATTGAGACCAAGGGAGGGGTCACTGTATTGTCTATGGGATCACTAGCAGTGAGGACAGTTCAAGTCTAGAGTCATCTTCCTCACCAAGTGGAGAAAGCCTTTCCAGAGAATTCAGTAACTTCTAATTAAATGAAGTAATTAGTACTTGTAGCATTCATAGTATATGCCAGGCACTGGGCCTGGTACTTGAAACATATTATTTTATTCAGTCTTTGTAACAATTTGTTCAGGTGGGTACAGTTTTCCCACTTGCAAATGAGAAATTTAAGGCTCAGAGAAGTCAGGTAACTTGCCCCAAACCAAATCCTCAGTACTTGGCAGAGCAGGGATGAAAAGAACTCTTTCCATCACACCACATAGGGATAAACCATCTCCATGGAAGTGAAAACTGTCCAGTGGCTACACGCAACCTTCTTTCCCCCAACAGAAAAGGTGGGTGTTCCTGTGTAGAGAGCCGAGTTGGGGAGAGGCCCAGTCTAGCCCTATCTCTACCTAGATGAGACATTTCTCCTCTGAAATGCGCCCACTGCATGGCTGTGGTGAGAGGTGCCACTGTCTAATTACTAGGCTATGTCACCAGACACACACGCAGGGGAAAGAGAGACTGAATGTTGCAGACAAGGATTTAAAGCAAATCCAGGCTGGTGGGTAATCCCTGTGTCTTTCAGCCTGTGCCTTCTAGAAGCTGCCGATTCAGACAGAGGTCAAGACAGTCGCACGGATTAAAACAAAAACAAAAACAAAAACAAAAACATGAGCAAATTGTCACCAATGCTATGATTAAGTGACAACAATGCTGTGGGGTTTCCCATGAAGCTGAGAAGAATTCTGCCTCCTATTCTGATTTCTAATGTCATTCTTTTGAGTTAATTTTTCCAACATAGAATGACTGAATTCTGTTCCAGTGAGTTCTTCAACATAGAAAAACAAAACATCCTTCCCTCGAAACACACACACACACACACACACACACACCCCAACTCTATTTCTCCTGCCTTGTGTTCCCCTTTCTTTTCTTGGTGACAGAAATTCTTCCCAGACATTGCTTTGTCTAAGATTCCACTTACTGGTCTTCCCTGGCTGTCTTCCTTGGAGCATTGCTGAAGACACACAGCTGGAAGAAACAAGTGGAAACCTTTGTCCTGTCCCCATCCCCAGCCCTCAGGCAAGTCCTGACTATGGAGCACGGCAGCATCGTATGCCAGATTTTCCTGCCAAAGAAAAGGGAGAAGGGTCATTTTTCCCCCAGTTCAGAATGCTCTTTTAAAAGCACTCTCCACAGGGAGTTTCTCTAAGTGGTTCCTTACCTCTTTCACTACTTCGTTCCATTTCATCATGACTCATTCGAAAGGTCTCTTCCTTGCCCCTCATTTTCTTAATCGGTTACCTCAGAGTATTGAAGGCTACTGCCGTGCGAGGTTCAGGGGAGGATGTACGAGCCAACAGTGTCCTCGTTCACAATGCAGTCTGCGGGCTGCCCCTGTTGGATCTGGACCACTGCTGCTTCCTCGCACTAATCTTTCCTAGAAAATCCTTACCACCTACAGCAATCACTGAACATTGGACATAGGCGAGCCACGGTGCTCAGGAGAGCACACCGTCTCTGGTGACCCTCAAAGTGATCCTATAAGATAAGTATGATTATTATCATTTGCAGATGAGGCATCTGTGCTCATCAAAGAAAAGCAACTTAAGTTCACAGAGCTAGTGGCATAGCTTGGACTCAAACTTCAGTCTGTCTGATTCTAAAGCCTGTGCTTTTTTTTTTTTTTTTCTTTTCTTTGTTGAACCTGTACATTTTATTGCTTCCCAAGGAAAACACAGAAATTTTACATCAGTATGACTTGCTGTTCTTCAAGTCTGCCAGGCCCTTGCTGATTTTGCTTCTTCTGCCTGGAATGCCCTCCTACCCGCTCCGTGCTTGGCTAATGATATCTGCCCTTCAGCCTTCAGCCCTAATTTCCTCTAGGCTGGATTATCTCCTCCTCAAATGTTTCCCATATGACTCTGCACTCACAAGTGCTTCATCACTTGATCACCATAAGCGTCTCTTCCATTGCATGGTCTCCACATTTATTTGATACCAGCATCCTATCAGTGAACCATGTTTGAGGTAGCAATCCAACTTATGTATATGTATTTATGTCACTCGCAGTACTATTCTTCTGATATATAATGTATATTGCAAATCGACATGTAATACAAAAAATTTAATATAAAAATTTAAACGGTGTTCTCAATATCTTGATAATTATATTGCCTTCAAACCACCGTATTGTAAATAGTTTAGGACACAATTTATACTTAGGGTTGATCATTAAGAGAATTTTAAAAAATCAATATTTCAAAAGTCATCTTGATTTTATACTTTTATGTGACTTCTCAACTGATCTAATTTGGTTTGACACTGATTTTACCTCCGAATGCGGTAATGTGTCCTCCAGTTTCCATAGTTCTATAGCTACATATGGACTCCGGCCTAGAAAGCAGTTGACAATACCTTTTCCACATCTTTTCACCAGTGGGAGATGCACCCTGGTCCCTGCTTTCAAGCACTGAGCCTGGCTCAGGTTCCCACCTCTTTGAGAAGCACTTTCAGTCCAGTTGTCCTGCATAAACTGGTCTCCTGATTGACTCCGCTTATTTGGGAACAGGAAACCAGGAGGCCAACAGGACAGCCCTTCAGGCTTGTCCTTACTTTGCATTTAAATTTCATTTCTGGTCCATGGAGATACTTGTCTTGTTTTAAAGCACAAAAATCTCTTTAAAAATTTCTCATTCTATGGTTTTTTGTTTGGTTTTTTTTTCCTATCTGGGGGAGGGGATGGTACTTAAATGCACAATTCACAACATTATCTCAACATAAGGTCTCTTATCTTTGTATTCCCAGTAATGAGCACAGCTTATCCATGAACGATTGAAGAGTCAATGCAGGCACTCATGACTCCCTGCAAGGAGAAAGCAAAGCCTACCTTACAGGACTATCTTGAGGCTTAGTCAGGTCTGACCCTTGTCTTCAGTGTTTTAATTTTTCAGCTCGTTTTATACCATCTAAGTTAGTATACCGAGGAATGTCTGCTTGTTAGGAGTTCGTGGGAGGAAGAAGATTGCACAAAACTCTCCTAATCTGAGCTGGTTTCTGCCTGAGGGCCGATTTTGGGAGAGGAGTCAAGCAACTTCATAATTGGAAGGGAGGTGTGAACACCAGATTTATGAAGGAAGCCGCTTGGCTCTGGGCTGGGAGAAGGCAGTGTGGGATGACTAAAGCCAGATCTTCTGGGCTAGAATAAAATGAGATGTGCTGTGTGAAAGAATTTGAAAAAGCATAATCTTAAATTGGTAACGTGGGGTTTAGCAAGCAGGAGACCTACTTGACCTCTCTGTGGTCAGGTCTTCCCATACACAAATCAAGAGAAGTAAATTCTGTGCTTTCCACAACCTGTAGCATGTGTTAAAGGTAGGCAAAGAGTATCAGTGAAACACTTTCAGCTTCCTAGAGGAGAAAGGGCAGCACTGTGTAGGTATATTAATTTTTAAGAGTTTTTAGATTAAGGTTATTAGTAAAAGCTTCAAAATATTACTTTTATGAGCCCTTTTGATTTAGAGGTGTTTATTATAGATGCTCTACAATTCTGTTATTCATATTGCTTTTCTTTAATTTTATTTTTCACACATGTAATTTAAAGAATTTAATAGGAGATCTTGGTTAGGAAAGGCACTAAAACTCACATTCTCTTTTTTACACACAGTAAAACTTAAACCTCAAGGGGGAAATATATTTTAAATATATCTGTACTCACCATAAAGCAAAGCTTTGTCTCTATTCCCACTTTGAGGCTGAGAAGAATCCCCATTTGGAAGGTACATTTGGGGTGGCCCTTCTGAGTAGAGGTTGACCCACAGCTATAAGGACAGTCAAGCACCTGGCATACCTGCCAACCTGTTGCTGAATCTATATTTGGCTGCCAGAAAATCTCTTCTAGTAAATAAAAATAAATGTACACATGAAGGAACCAGATGCTATGGAAGTAATTTTGCTCAGTTTGAAAATGTTTTTCATGAACTGCAATTTTCAAGAATAAGAATTTGCCTCTGAACAGGCTTTAATAATGGAAATGGAAACAGTTCTAAAGACGAAAGGAAGGTTGGCGTGTTTGAATACCCTCAGAAAGATGTATTTCCTAATGTGAGGTGACAGGTATGAAATGAGACCACAAAATTGTTGGCATTTATGAATATATTATTTATATTCTTTCCTGAATGCAGGTACCATACTGCAATTTCTATCCAACAGTGAAAAACCTGTGAACCCTGATAAAATTCAACCAGGAGTTATTGTACTTATATCATTACAAAAAGAGACCCCTTTTACTGCTTGAGTTAAGAGTCTGTCCATTTTCATCTTAACCTTGATTTCTGTAAGTTTTTCATCTATAAAACTGTATAAAGGGTTGAACTTGATGTAAATTCTTCAGAATTGTAGGGTTTGCACCAATTTCTTCTACCCTCTAATCACTTTCATATATTTTACTGTGCTTAGCACAGGATAAAGCAGCGTGATCTAAAGATCAGAACGTTCTAATTGCTTTCTCGTGTTGCCAAAGAGGCCGCATCCCTGTTCTGGATTGAGTTATTAATTGATTAGGCCTAAAGCAGGGAAGCTGGTGTTTAACAACACCATCCATGCTCCCATCTCTTTCAGATTGTTTGTATCTTTTGATCCTTACAACAGCTTTATGAAGCAGAAAGTGACATCTCCATTTTTATAAATGAGGAAACAGAGGCTCAGAGAGGTTAAAGAACTTAGTCAAGGTCACACAGTAGACACATGGTACAAGTGAAATTCCAACCCCAGTCTTCCTGACTTCAAAGGCGCTGCCCGTTAACGCATTCCTCCACGAGATCTTTATTCTCTAATATCAGGGCTCTGAGAAAGTTGGTTACATGGAGGCTTCTGGCCCTCTTCATTGTTTTCTCTTCAGTTATAAACTTCCAACAGTAATAATCAGGTGCTAAGTGTATGGAATAGAACCAGAAGTGCACTTTTACTCACACCTTTCCTGTGGGGAGAGTTGGACTCTCCTTTGAGAAAGAGCTTAAGTAGCCAGCCTATATCTTCCTTTCTGTCTGCCTCTCCAGCCCCACACAATGCCCTCTCCCCACAGACACCAGTGCCCTCCAGCCACCATCCAGGTGTCCCCTGGCCACCTCTCAAGCCTATACTCCCAAAGGAAGCCTCATTCGTTAAGCCTTTGTGGTCAGTCAGCAAGTACGGAACAAGGACCTCTAACAGCCAGAAACTATAGCAGAAGTGGAAGATGTAAGGAGAGGTAAATAATACACAGGTCCTACCCTCCAGGAGTTTACAGTCCACATGGGGGAAAAAAATGCATCCAAACAGGTAAAGAACCACAACGTGACACATACTACAGGGCAGTTATGAAGCAAGAAAAAGAAGAACACAGTAGAGTGAGAAATGAACTCTCCTGGCGGTACTTGAATCACACTTCTCGGAGGAGGTGAGCTTTCTGTTGGGGTTTTTTTTTTTCACATTTTTATTGCAGTATAATTGCTTCACAGTGTTGCATAGGAAGTTAAACAGCTGAGGAAGAAAAAGAGGAGAATTCCAAAAGAGGGGAATTTTACATATAAGGGCAGAGAGGAGTACATGGGCAAGGCAGTGGCTAGACGTGACTGAACTAGAGAGTAAGTAGTGAAGTCCACTGGTTTCCTGTGGCCTCCCTAAGAGAGTACCAAACAGTGGGTCTCTTTTTTTTTTTAACTTTATTGGAGTATAGTTGATTTACAATGTTGTATTAGTTTCAGGTGTACAGCATAGTGATTCAGTTATACATATACATATATTCATTCTTTTTCAGATTCTTTTCCCAAATAGGCCATTACTGAACATTGAGTAGAGTTCCCTGTGCTATACAGAAGGTCTTTGTTGGTTACCTATTTTATACGTAGTAGTGCATGTATGTGAATCCCAGGCTCCTAATTTATCCCTCCCCCTCACGTTTCCCCTTTGGTAACCATAAGTTTGTTTTTGAAATAAAACAACAGAAATGTATTGTTTCACAGTTCTGGAGGTTAAAAGTCTGAACTCAAGGTGTTACCAGGGCCACACTCTCTCTCACAGCTCTAGGAGAGAACCCTTCCTTGTGTTCTCCTAGCTGCTGGTGGTTGCTGGCAATTCTTGGTATTTCTTGGCTTGTAGATGCTTCAGTCAAGTCACCTGGCCGTCTTCTCCCTGGTGTTTTCATATTGTCTTTTCTCTGTGTGTGTGTGTGTCTGCCTCTGTATCCAAATGTCCTCTTTTTATAGAACATCAGTCATATCAGGTTAAGGTTCACCCTACTGATCTCATCTTAACTTGATTACTACTGTTAAGACCCTATTTCCAAATAAGTTTACATTCTGAGGTACTAGGGGTTAGAACTTCAACATATCTTTTTGCGGGGGACCCAATTTACCTTTAACATAGAGTTAAGGCTGAAAAGGTCAGTTGGAAACTATTGTGAAGAATCATTCATTTAACAAACATTTATCAATCGCATATCAAGTGCCAAACATTGTGCTGGAGAAAAAATTGCCCACGTGGATGCTCAAAGTTTTTTGACCTATGATCCAATGAATTTAGGTTGTAAGAACAGAAAGAACATTGTATCACTCAGTTATTGCTCTGTAATTAATCACTCCATACTTGTTGGCTTAAAATAATAATCATGAATTACTGATCACACATCTGTGGGCCAGCTGGGGGCCAGCTGATCTAGTCTGTGCTTCTGTGAGGACGTTCTGCTTCAAATAGCCCTCATCTTGGATCAGTGGGCCGGTTGGGGCATGTTCTTATCATGACTATGGCAGAGGAGGAGGAGGGCAAGTGGAAACAAGCAAGGGCTGCCATGTCTCTTCATAGATCATTGGTCAAAGTAAGATTTATAGCTCAGTTCAAAGTTGAGAGGGTGCAACTGTAAAGTCACATGGCAAAGGGAGCAAATATAGAAAGGGTGAAGAATTGGGGGCAATCTACCCTATGGACTTTGCAGTCAAATTGGACCTTGCAGGGCTTCCCTGGTGGCGCAGTGGTCAAGAATCCACCTACCAATGCAGGGGACACGGGTTCAAGCCCTAGTCCGGGAAGATCCCACTTGCCGCGGAGCAGCTAAGCCTGTCTGCCACAACTACTGAGTCTGCGCTCTAGGGCTTGAGAGTCACAACTACTGAGCCCGAGCACCACAACTACTGAAGCCTGGACACTTAGAGCCCGTACTCCACAAGAGAAGCCACCGCGATGAGAAGCCCGCGCACCACAATGAAGAGTAGCCCCCGCTCGCCGCAAGTAGAGAAAGCCCACACACAGCAAACGAGGACCCAGTGCAGCCAAAAATAAATAAATAAAAATAAATAAATGAAAAAAAATTGGACCTTGCAGTCAAATAGGCCTGAGGTTATGTGTGATAGATACATGACAGATAGATAGAGAGACAGAGAGAAAGAGAGAGAGAGAGAGAGAGAGAGGGAGAGAGAGAGAAATATGTGAAATTATTATTTTGGTACTACACAGTCCTTTGGCTCTCTTAACAGTAGACAATAGCTTGCTCCTACAGAATATCTGAAGTCAGACTCTCCTTTTTTTTACTCCTTGTTCTTCGAATCTGCTCTTAGTTTGTTTTCAAAGATGGAAAAATCTAATAATATAAAATGATAAGTACCGATAATGGTATAACATAATGTCTTCCCAGGAATACATTGAGGGATTCTGCCTAACCTGGGGGTGGATATTGCTTAATCTATCACAAAGAGGTAATAATGGAGGAATTTCAGGCACCTATGAAGGACGCTGGGCTTAGGCACAATCCTCCCACTACGCTAAATAGGCAGCCACATATTCTACCCATACGTAAAGCAATTACGATGCTAAAGGCCCAGAAAAGTCTCTGTACCTACTTCTCCTTATCAGTCATCACCAACTGAGGGTGATGTTCAGGGCTGGCTGTCGGGACGCCTGATAGAAACGCAGATTAAATCTAGACTTTGGGACCGTATCCACCTGTGTGCTCTGACAACATCTTTACGCTGTCAGTACTCAGTCAGTGCTTTTCCCCCATCATTACTGTCATTCACATCCTCCTCCTCACCCGTAAATGTGTCGTCTGCCTCACTGCCGTGGCAGCTCCCACACACCTGAAGTGTAAAGCCGTCTCTAGGCTTCTACTGGCAACTGAATTATAGCATAAACCATATCAACTCTTGATCTGTGAAAAAGAGAAGGCTCTGGGATGCTTCCTCAGGCAGAAACACACATTTGCTTTTAGGGAGAACAAAACTTAAAAGGAGGAATAAATGACTCTTTAGGCACACTTCTAATAACTAGATTTTTTTCCCCTGTGATTTTAAATGTAGAGTATGGTCATAAACAATAAGGAAAATTATAAAAAGACTAAATAAATCATCGGCTCTTGTACCATCACCCAGAGATAAGCATAGTTAACACGTTAGTGCTTTCCTTTCATGTTACTCTTGCATATACATAAATACATATTTTACATAAAATTAGAACACAGAGAATAGATGGCTTACTTTTATTCATCTTTAATATTGTGGTCATTAACCCAGATCATTTTCACTAAATATTCTTGAAGGACATGATTTTTATGCTTTTAGGGTAGTGCAACAAATCCATTGATACTTTTTCACTTCTACATTTCTCATGGTCACATTTGATATCCATGAGTCAAAAAATAAAGACCTCGTTTTAAGGATATTCATGGCTAAGATACTGACCTCCCATTCTTAACGTTTGTCACAAACTGAGTCTCCCAGAAAGCAGAGCCTGTGGCTGAGGGTATGTATGCTCTTAATTTACTGGAGGGAAAAGTGGGGGAGAAGAGGAGAGAAGTGGGGAAGGAAGGTGAGCCAATACAAGGATGCATTATCAAGCTGGCTGCCGCAGGAATGTTCAGGAAGCTGTATAACCAGAATCTCAACGTCATCCATAGGAGGACAGAAGAGCCTTTATCCACACGTACGCATCTCCCATTGGACTCAGACTCAGTCCGTGGAGCTTTAATTCTGCACTTTGGGTTTGCACACGCATGGATACCAGGGGGATCCCTGGTCATCAGCCAGAGGCAAGGCATGGTCAGCTGGGGCCACATGAGGTCCGGGGAGCTGGTGCTGAGCCGAAAAGAGACAGGGAAGTGGTGTCTGATCTAATGCCTTGTCTACTCTGTCTGCGACTACACGACTATTTAAAACACAAGACCAAAAAACAGTAAATGTTGTTAAAAAGAACTACTAATTTTACAGTTAGTCTTACAATGTTAGGAGGCCAAGAGGGGTATGAGGGAAGAAAACCGGGGGACAGGGGTTGGTGTGTCACATCCTAGTAGGACAGTCACAACCGCCTGCCATTCCTTCAAAACCCTCCTAAAAATAATCGCTCTGGGATGCCTTTCATTATTTATTCCCCCTGAATGAGCATTGCTTGTTCGATTCTCCCCTGGCATTTTTGTGCTCTCTTCATACTGCAGTCATGACAATCTCGTAGGACGGACTCTCGGTTTAACAAGGTAGAAATTCCTAAGAATGACAGTTTACCCTTTTATAGATATGCACGTCCTCAAAATTGTGTAGTAATTGAAAATAGAATTTGAGAGCTAGAGGCACTTCATTTCAATACATAAATGATATCCAATCCCCATTCTGTAAACAGCGACGTTTGGGGCAGTTCAGTGGACATTAATTCGATATGGCAGTGCGGCTGGAAATAAGGTAGCACAGTATACAAATGTTCTGTCCATCCAATACGCCTTGATCACCCACTCATTCACACCAAGTATGAGTAAGATATACACGAAAATCAGATACAACCCTTTATTTCAAAGGTTTTACAGTTGACAAAAGAGCATTTTCTACATTTGTTACAAGCTCAAAGTATACTCTTATATATATTAACTAGTTAGATGTTTATAATAACCCTGGGGAATGAAGGTTAAGCCTCAGGGCTCTGGATTTAGAGAGATGTAGTTTCAACTTTGGTTTTGCCATTAGTGGCAGTGTGGTCGGGGGGGTGGGCATTCCAAGCCTCACCTCACTCGTATATAAAAGAAGAATAATGATAATATGCACTTCGTCTGGTTGCTGTGAGAATAAGATAAGATAATATATGGAAAGCACTTAGTACATCAAGCATATGGTAATTCAGTGAATGTTAACTGTTTTTATATTGTTCAGATTTCACAGCGAATTTAATTGCATTGTTTAGGATCCTACGCCGCAGCCAGGGCTAGAACCCTTGTTTTCTGTCTCCCCAGTCTAGTGATACTTCCTTTGAAGTATAACAATGAGGAATACGGACTTTTCCAGACTTTCAACCCTAACATCCAGCACAATAGTCCACCTGTAATGGAGAGTCAGGAAATACTGCTGAATAACTCACTGGCAGCAGACTCCAAGTCAAATTATAGAGTTGCAAATGCAGAGTAAAAATAAAATGTGTTTCAGTGCTTCTTCTTGGCATTGCTTTGGAAGATATTAAAGATATCAAACACAGTTTGTTCTTTTGGTCCACCAGCTGGCGAGGAAAACCATAGGTGCTCAGATCATGAACAAATCCTTTAAGGATACATTCTGCTGTAGCAGAGTTGGCCTGACCTCAGGGATGTTGAGGAGATAATCCCAGCTCTCATCCTCTTGTCAGGTGGAAAGCAGGAGGGTATAGGACTGACCGAGGGAAGGAAAGGCATTTGGCTTTGGGCTGAGGAAAGGCCTGTGGCAGACTGCACGGCCCAGACATCCAGAGAGGGGGAGACGCCTCCTGGATCACTGGCATCTGACTCAATGGGTCTACGACAAGCAAGATAAGTCCATGCAAGTGTGAAAGTTTCAAGTTACTGAAGTCCAGCCCAATTGGAACAAAAGGATGGAGGCTTCCTTGAGAAAGAGCCAGTGGCATGGAATCCATGTCCTGAAATGTGTACCTGTGTTTGCTCTCTGGCAACCAATGGTTCTCGAAAAGCATGTTGTTGCAATTTTTCTATTGCATTACCTGAGTACAACTACCATGGACTTTCTAGTCACCATTTATTGAGCTTCTGTTCTACACCACGGACACCATATATTGTACATTATTTACCTCATTTCATCCTCCCAATTCTCCTATAGCCACGGAGAGTTGGAGCTCAGGGTAGGGGGTTTGTTCATTTTGCCCACCACGATATCGCCAGTGCCCAAAACAGAGCCTGGCAGAGTAGGTTCTCAGGAGTTTTTGCTGAATGTATGAAGAGGATAAAGGTTATTTTCCAAACCTGAAACTCAGAAGGGTGAAGTGACTTGCACAAGTTAGGAAATGAAGCAGCTAAGACTGGGACACAGATCCATCAAATTCCAAATCCCACCCTCTCGGCCACCGCCCTCCTCACTCTTACTGGTTTCTCTAATTCTAGGCACCCCCCTCTTCAAAGCAGATCACACAAACCACCATTAGTGCCCTAAAATACTGTCTTCATCTTGTCATTTCTCAACTGAAAATCCTCAGTGTCTCTCAGCTGCCTTAAGATGACACTCAGACCCCCCTGCCTAGCTTTCCAGGATCTTTAAAATCTGGACTTCATGTTAGTATTTTCCGCTAAAACTCCCACAGAAAATCTCTAGCCCGGTACTCTCACTGTCCCTAGGTCTTATGCATTTCTGCCCACCACAGTGATCCCTTTTTATAAGTCATTTTAAATTACCAATTCATTCTGCCGCTCTCACTGAATCCCCTCCCACCATTTAGGATTCGCCCATGTTGCACCTCTTCAACAAAGTTCCTGACTACCTCAGCAAGCAAAAATTTCTCATGTCCCAGAAATGACAAATCTCTCATTACATGTCTAGGCAGTTAAAAATGTTCCTTATGATTGTTGGTCTTTGTTAGGAGTCTAAAACATGAGTATAAGCATATTGAGAGCAAGGAATATGCCCAGAAGCAAACAAAACAGACACTATATCTGGCATCTAAGGATAACTGGTTGAATGGTAAATGCAACTACGTATTTTTGGTTAAGCCAGCTAGGTGGCATATATTAAAAATATATCTGAGGTTATTGATTTAGAACAAAAAAGGACAGTAAAATGTCCCTACCCTTCCCTCTTTCTCTGCCTCTTTGCTCTTTTTGGTTGGCAAGGTCCTTGTGTGTCTCTGTTGCAGGGCAGAGACTGCCAATGCTGGGAGACAGCCATTGTGAGACAAATGCAGGGTCACGTCAGCCTGGAGGCTTGACTGGAGTTCAATGATCCTGGCCAAGATTTCAAACTGGCTCCATTCAAGAGCTATGGGCTTGTGCGTGGCAGACTTTGCTGCGAGATCACTGCTGATGCAGTTTCTCAGTGTCTTTACCAGGGACATGAGGGAGGACCACCCAAGATGCTGGGGCAAGTTAGGGAATGACACTGTTAGGGAAAAGCAAGAATTGGGAGAGACTGTTTTTTAGCAACAGTCAAACTCAAGCCACTATGATATTCTGCTTATACTTAGGATGAAAGGATCAGTCAGACTAAATAAACACTACTGTTCCTTCCAAGTTAATCAATTGTTAGGGAAATGCTAATGAAACTGACCAAGGATGTACCATGTTGGAGTGCAAGTAGGGAGAAGCCGTCTCCTTCCTGCACTGGCATGTGCCACCACAGTACAGAAGCAGCTTCCAAGACTGCTCTCAGAAGGGCTGTTTCTAACCCTTTTGGGGGCAAGAGAATGATTTGTGCTGAGCAATCTCCCATCAGCAGCTGTTCCTATTCCCAGAGGAATCCGGTTGCTCCAAGAGAAAACACTTCTGGAAACCATCCCCTGGGGACTGTTCAGGAACCAGTCGAGGGCTCTCTACACCATGTGAAGTAGAGATACGCATCTGAGATCCTAGTAGCTGCTCTGGAAATTTTTTTTTTTTTTTAAAAAAAAAAAGCTTTCCTTTTCTCTGTACAATAAAAGCAAGTTGGGGACTTAGAGATACTCTGAAAGGGACAGGGACCCTGAAAAGGAAGCAAGTATAAGTATTACGCTGAATTAAAATTGCTGCTAACTTGTGTTCTAAGGCACAGAAAAGGTGAGTAGATACAGCGAGAGTAGGATGCAAGCTCCTTGCAGCAGGAACTGTGTCATATTAACCTCTAGACCCTCTGCTTCTGGAACATAATAGACACTCAGGGGTGTGTATAGAATGCATTTATGTTTGCCCAAGTAAGTATACGGGCTAATACATGAATAAAGTCTTTTTCCATTTTGATTCTTATGGAGTCTATTAGTCCAAACTTAACCTAATCGGAATATTATTATAAATCCTCTCCCATAAGTAACACTCAGATTTCTAGTAATTAAAACCTGGTGTTTCCTGAATTCTCTAGAGCTTCCAAATATTCTAACCATCATGGGATAAAGCATGCATGTTTACTCAGAGTTTAAAAAACAAAATATACTCTGCCCCCATTTTAAAAAACACTAAGCAAAAATATGATGTGATCTCTAAATGGTATTTGTCAATATGAAGACTGGGCCAGCTTCCTTGACTGGGACCACTGTTAAAAACACTCTATGCTACCCTCATGAGCTGGGGGATGCTGGACAGTTTTGCCGGAGATTTTCACACCACTCTGGCCTCTCCACTAGCTTCTGGGAGCAGTGCTTCAATACCTTGTAACACCACTACTGTCACTCTCAAACAAGCTCAGAATTATGTTCTGAGAAATGAAATTTTCTTCAGACATTTCTTCACTCAAGCCTTCCAACTCGGAAAGATAGAAGGCTCCAGTAAATTTTGTCTTAAAGGCAAATAAAAAGTTACTGGCACCAGGTTTCCAATATCTCAGGGAAAGTAATACTTGCAGCATGGCTAAAACAAAACTTACTGATTTTAGGTACAAACTGAAGAAGATGAAAATATTTTCCATGTAACTCCTTAAACAGTCTTTCATTTTTTTTCAGGTGCCTAATCCATGTAAGTAATACGAGTGTTTCTTTTTTAAAAAAAATCTTTATTGGAGTATAATTGCTTTACAATGGTGTGTTAGTTTCTGCTGTATCACAAAGTGAATCAGCTATATGCATACATATATCCCCATATAACCTCCCTCTTGTGTCTCCCTCCCACCCTGCCTAACCCACCCCTCTAGGTGGTCACAAAGCACCGAACTGTTCACCCTGTGCTATGCAGCTGCTTCTCACTAGCTATCTATTTTACATTTGGTAGTGTATATATGTCCATGCCACTCTCTCACTTTGTCCCAACTTACCCTTCCCCCTCCCCGTGTCCTCAAGTCCATTCTCTATGTCAGCGTCTTTATTCCTGTCCTGCCTCTAGGTTCTTTAGAACCATTTTTTTTTTTAAGATTCCATATATATGTGTTAGCATATGGTATTTGTTTTTTTCTTTCTGACTTGCTCCACTCTGTATGACAGACTCTAGGTCCATCCACCTCACTACAAATTACTCAATTTTGTTTCTTTTTATGGTTGAGTAATATTCCATTGTATATATGGGCCACATCTTCTTTATCCACTCATCTGTCAGTGGACACTTAGGTTGCTTCCATGTCCTGGCTGTTGTAAATAGTGCTGCAATGAACACTGTGGTACATGACTCTTTTGGAATTATGGTTTCCTCAGGGTATATGCCCAGTAGTGGGATTGCTGGGTCGTATGGTAGTTCTATTTTTAGTTTTCTAAGGAACCTCCATACTGTTCTCCATAGTGGCTGTACCAATTTACATTCCCACCAACAGTGCAAGAGGGTTCCCTGTTCTCCACACCCTCTCCAGCATTTATTGTTTGTAGATTTTTTGATGATGGCCATTCTGACTGGTGTGAGGTGATACCTCATTGCAATTTTGGTTTGCATTTCTCTAATGATTAGTGATGTTGAGCATCCTTTCATGTATTTGTTGGCAATCTGTATATCTTGGGTGGAGAAATATCTATTAAGGTCTTTTGCCCATTATTGGATTGGGTTGTTTGCTTTTTTGATATTAAGCTGCACCAGCTGCTTGTATATTTTGGATATTAATCCTTTGTCGCTTGCAAATATTTTCTGCCATTCTGACGGTTGTCTTTTCATCTTGTTTATGGTTCCTTTGCTGTGCAAAAGCTTTTAACTTTCATTAGGTCCCATTTGTTTATTTTTGTTTTTATTTCCATTTCTCTAGGAGGTGGGTAAAAAAGGATCTTGCAGTGATTTATTTCATAGAGTGTTCTGCCTATGTTTTCCTCTAAGAGTTTTATAGTGTCTGGCCTTACAGTTAGGTCTTTAATCCATTTTGAGTTTATTTTTGTGTATGGTGTTAGGGAGTGTTCTAATTTCATTCTTTTACATGTAGCTGTCCAGTTTTCCCAGCACCACTTACTGAAGAGACTATCTTTTCTCCACTGTATATTCCTGCCTCCTTTATCAATGATAAGGTGACCATATATGCGTGGGTTTATCTCTGGGCTTTCTGTCCTGTTCCATTGATCTACATTTCTGTTTTTGTGCCAGTACCATACTGTCTTGATTACTATAGCTTTGTAGTATAGTCTGAAGTCAGGGAGCCTGATTCCTCCAGCTCCATTGTTCTTTCTCAACATTGTTTTGGCTATTCAGGGTCTTTTGTGTTGCCATACAAATTGTGAAACGTTTTGTTCTAGTTCTGTGAAAAATGCCATTGGTAGTTTGATAGGGATTGCATTGAAACTGTAGATTGCTTTGGGTAGTATAGTCATTTTCACAATGTTGATTCTTCCAATACAAGCACATGGTATATCTCTCCATCTGTTCGTATCATCTTTAATTTCTTTCATCAGTGTCTTACAGTTTTCTGCATACAGGTCTTTTGTCTCCTTATATAGGCTTATTCCTAGGTAATTTATTCTTTTTGTTGCAATGGTAAATGGGAGTGTTTCCGTAATTTGTCTTTCAGATTTTTCATCATTAGTGTATAGGAATGCAAGAGATTTCTGTGCATTAATTTTGTATCCTGCTACTTTACCAAATTCATTGATTACCTCTAGTAGTTTTCTGGTAGCATCTTTAGTATTCTCTATGTATAGTATCATGTCATCTGCAAACAGGGACAGTTTTACTTCTTCTTTTCCAATTTGGATTCCTTTTATTTCTTTTTCTTCTTTGATTTCCGTGGCTAAAACTTCCAAAACTATGTTGAATAATAGTGGTGAGAGTGGGCAACCTTGTCTTGTTCCTGATCTTAGTGGAAATGGTTTCAGATTTTCACCATTGAGAACAATGTTGGCTGTGGGTTTGTCATATATGGCCTTTATTATGTTGAGGTAAGTTCCCTATATGCCTACTTCCTGGAGGGTTTTTATCATAAATTGGTGTTGAATTTTGTCGAAAGTTTTTTCTGCATCTATTGAGATGATCACATGGTTTTTATCCTTCAATTTTTTAATATGGTGTATCACATTGATTGATTTGCATATATTGCAGAATCCTTGCATTCCTGGGATAAACCCCACTTGATCATGGTGTATGATTCTTTTAATGTGCTGTTGGATTCTGTTTGCTAGCATTTTGTTGAGGATTTTGGCATCAGTGTTCATCAGTGATATTGGCCTGTAGTTTTCTTTCTTTGTGACATCTTTGTCTGGTTTTGGTATCAGGGTAATGGTGGGCTTGTAGAATGAGTTTGGGAGTGTTCCTCCCTCTGTTATATTTTGGAAGAGTTTGAGAAGGATAGGTGTTAGCTCTTCTCTAAACGTTTGATAGAATTCGCCTGTGAAGCCATCTGGTCCTGGGCTTTTGTTTGTTGGAAGATTTTTAATCACAGTCTCAAATTCAGTGCTTGTGATTTGTCTCTTTACATTTTCTATTTCTTCCTGGTTCAGTCTCAGAAGGTTGTGCTTTTCTAAGAATTTGTCCATTTCTTCCAGGTTGTCCATTTTATTGGAATATAGTTGCTTGTAGTAAACGCTCATGATCCTTTGTATTTCTGCAGTGTCAGTTGTTACTTCACCTTTTACATTTCTAATTCTATTGATTTGAGCCTTTTCCCTTTTTTTCTTGATGAGTCTGGCTAATGGTTTATCAATTTTCTTTATCTTCACAAAGAACCAGATTTTATTTTTATTGATCTTTGCTATCATTTCCTTCATTTCTTTTTCATTTATTTCTGATATGATCTTTATGATTTCTCTCCTTCTGCTAACTTTGGCATCTTTTTGTTCTTCTTTCTCTAATTGCTTTAGGTGTAAGGTTAGGTTGTTTATTTGAGATGTTTCTTACTTCTTGAGGTAGGATTGTATTGCTATAAACGTCCCGCTTAGAACTGCTTTTGCTGCATCCCATAGGTTTTGGGTCGTCGTGTTTTCATTGTCATTTGTTTCTAGGAATTTTTTGATTTCCTCTTTGATTTCTTCAGTGATCTCTTGGTTATTTAGTAGTGTATTGTTTAGCCTCCATTGTTTGTGCTTTTTATGTTTTTTCCCCTATAATTGATTTCTAATCTCATACTGCTGTTGTCGGAAAAAGATACTTGATATGATTTCAATTTTCTTAAATTTACTGAGGCTTGATTTGTGACCTAAGATGTGATGTATTCTGGAGAATGTTCCATGTGCACTTGAGAAGAAAATGTATTCTGTTGCTTTTGGATGGAATGGTCTATAGATATCAACAAAGTCCATCTTGTTTAATATACCATTTAAAGCTTGTGTTTCCTTATTTATTTTCATTTTGGATGATCTGTCCATTGGTGAAAGTGGGGTGTTAAAGTCCCCTACTATGATTGTGTTACTGTCGATTTCCCCTTTTATAGCTGTTAGCATTTGCCTTATGTATTCAGGTGCTCCTATGTTGGGTGCATAATTATTTACAATTTTTATAGCTTCGTCTTGGATTGATCCCTAGATCAATATGTAGTGTCCTTCTTTGCCTCTTGTAATAGTCTTTATTTTAAAGTCTATTTTGTCTGATATGAGAACTGCTATTCCAGCTTTGTTTTGATTTCCATTTGCATGGAATATCTTTTTCCATCCCCTCACTTTCAGTCTGTATGTGTCCCTAGGTCTGAAGTGGGTGTCTTGTAGACAGCATATATATGGGTCTTGCTTTTGTATCCATTCAGCCCGTCTATGTGTTTTCGTTGGAGCATTTAATCCATTTACATTTAGGGTAACTATCTATATGTATGTTCCTATTATCATTTTCTTAATTATTTTGAGTTTGTTATTGTAGGTCTTTTCCTTCTCTTGTGTTTCCTGCCTAGAGAAGTTCCTTTAGCGTTTGTTGTAAAGCTGGTTTGGTGGTGCTGAATTCTCTTAGCTTTTGCTTGTTTGTAAAGGTTTTGATTTCTCCGTCGAATCTGAATGAGATCCTTGCTGGGTAGAGCAATTTTGGTTGTAGGTTTTTCCCTTTCATCACTTTAAATATGTCCTGCCACTCCCTTCTGGCTTGCAGAGTTCCTGCTGATAGATCAGCTGTTAACCTTATGGGGATTCCCTTGTATGTTATTTGTTGTTTTTCCCTTGCTGCTTTTAATATTTTTTCTTTGTATTTAATTTTTGATAGTTTGATTAATATGTGTTTTAGTGTGTTTCTCCTTGGATTTATCCTGTATGGGACTCCCTGCACTTCTTGGACTTGATTGACTATTTGCTTTACCATATTAGGGGAGTTTTCAACTATAATCTCTTCAAACATTTTCTCAGTCCCTTTCTTTTTCTCTTCTTCTTCTGGGATCCCTATAATTTGAATGTTGCTGTGTTTAATGTTGTTCCAGAGGTCTCTGAGACTGTCCTCAATTCTTTTCATTCTTTTTGCTTTATTCTGCTTTGCAGTAGTTATTTCCAGTATTTTACCTTCCAGGTCACTTTTCCTTTCTTCTGCCTCAGTTATTCTGCTATTTGTTTCTTCTAGAGAATTTTAAATTTCATTTCTTGTGTTGTTCATCATTGTTCTTTGTTCTTTATTTCTTCTAGATCCTTGATAAACGTTTCTTGTATTTTCTCCATTTTATTTCCAAAATGTTGGATCATCTGTACTATCAGTACTCTGAATTCTTTTTCAAGTAGACTGCGTATTTCCTCTTCATTTGTTTGGTCTGTTGGGTTTTTACCTTGCTCCTTCATCTGTTGTGTATTTCTCTATCTTCTCATTTTGCTTAACTTACTGTGTTTGGGGTCTCCTTTTCACAGGCTGCAGGTTCGTAGTTCCCATCGTTTTTGGTGTCTGCCACCAGTGGGTAAATTTGATTCAGTGGGGTGTGTAGGCTTCCTGGTGGAGGCAACCGGTGTCTGTGTTCTGATGGATGATGCTGGATCTTGTCTTTCTGGTGGGCAGGACTGCGTCTAGTGGAGTGTTTTGGGGTGTCTGTGACCTTATTATGATTTTAGGCAGCCTCTCTGCCAGTGGGTGGGGTTGTGTTCTTGTCTTGCTATTTGTTTGGCATGGGGTGTCTAGCACTGGAGCTTGCTGGTCGTTGAGTGGAGCTGGGTCTTAGCGTTGAGACAGAGATCTCTGGGAGAGCTCTCACTGATTGATATTATGAGGGGCCGGGAGGTCTCTGGTGGACTGATGTCCTGCACTCGGCTCTCCTACCTCAGAGGCTCAGTCCTGACACCTGGCTGGAGCACCAAGACCCTGTTAGCTACACAGCTCACAAGAAAAGGGAGAAAAGAAAAAAAAGAAAGAAACAAACAAAATAAATAGTTATTAAAATAAAAAATTAAAAATATATTATTAAAATAAAAAAAATTTAAAAAGTAATTAAAAAAAAGAGAAGAGAACAACCAAACCAATAAACAAATGCACCGAGTATAACAAGCACTAAAAACTATACTAAAAAAAATGGACAGAAAGAACCCGAGGACAAATGGTAAAAGCAAACCTATACAGACAAAATCACACAAAGAAGCACTCACAAACACATTCACAAAAAGTGAAAAAGGGAAAAAAATATATATATATAAAAGGAAGAGAGCAAGGAAATCAATATACCAATCTACCAATGATAATAAGGTCTAAATAATAAACTAAGATAAACATAAAACTAGAAACAAATTAGATGCAGAAAGCAAACCCCAAGTCTACAGTTGCTCCCAAAGTCCACCACTTCAATTTTGGGATGATTCATTGTCTATTCAGGTATTCCAGAGATGCAGGGTACATCAAGTTGATTGTGGAGATTTAATCCGCGGCTCCTGAGGCTGCTGGGAGAGATTTCCCATTCTCTTCTTTGTTTGCACAGCTCCTGGAGTTCAGCTTTGGATTTGGCCCTGCCTCTGCATGTAGGTCGCCCTCTGGCGTCTGTTCTTTGCCCAGACAGGACTGGGTTAAAGGAGCAGCTGATTCGGGGGCTCTGGCTCACTCAGGCCAGGGGGAGGGAGGGGTACGGATGTGGGGCGAGCCTGCGGCGGCAGAGGCCAGTGTGACTTTGCACCAGCCTGAGGCATGCCGTGTGTTCTCCCGGGGAAGTTGTCCCTGGATCACGGGACCCTGACAGTGTGGGCTGCACAGGCTCCTGGGAGGGGAGGTGTGGATAGTGACCTGTGCTCGCACGCAGGGTTCTTGGTGGCTGCAGCAGCAGCCTTAGCGTCTCATGCCCGTCTCCAGTGTCCATGCTGATAGCCGCTGCTCGCGCCCGTCTCTAGAGCTCGTTTAGGTGGCGCTCTGAATAATCTCTCCTCACGCACCCCGAAACAATGGTCTCTTGCCTCTTAGGCAGGTCCAGACTTTTTCCCGGACTCCCTCCCGGCTAGCTGTGGCACACTAGCCCCCTTCAGACAGTGTTCACGCTGCCAACCCCAGTCCTCTCCCTGGGATCCCACCTCCGAAGCCCAAGCCTCAGCTCCCAGCCCCCGCCCGCCCTGGCGGGTGAGCAGACAAGACTCTCGGCCTGGTGAGTGCTGGTCGGCACTGATCCTCCGTGCGGGAATCTCTCCGCTTTGCCCTCCGCACCCCTGTGGCTGCGCTCTCCTCTGTGGCTCCGAAGCTTCACCCCTCTGCCACCTGCAGTCTCCGCCCACAAAGGGGCTTCCTAGTGTGTGGAAACCTTTCCTCCTTCACAGCTCCCTCCCACTGGTGCAGGTCCTGTCCCTATTCTTTTGTCTCTGTTTTTTCTTTTTTCTTTTGCCCTACCCAGGTACGTGGGGAGTTTCTTGCCTTTGGGGAGGTCTGAGGTCTTCTGCCAGCATTCAGTAAGTGTTCTGTAGGAGTTGTTCCACATGTAGATGTATTTCTGATGTATTTGTGGAGAGGAAGGTGATCTCCATGTCTTACTCCTCTGCCATCTTTCCGATTGCTTCTTACAACCAACCAGGATTGCTTGTAATTACCTGCCTCAAAATTCCCATCTCAAGGTTTCAGAAATTGTGTGCCCCTGTGACTACGATGGCAACAGCATTCATAAGGTGCACAGACAAGTTCAGGTTGACACCCATGCAAAACAGCACTTAACATTGTCAGGAGATCAAAGCTGCTGAGGCAGCAGGAATTTCCCCAGTCTCCTCCACTTCCCCTATTTTGATTCTAATGATGGGGGAGATGCACCCAAAGTGTACTTCATACAGAAAAGCACTTCCTTCTATCACTCACGTGCCAGACCCTGGTAGCATAAAATCATATGAACCAGGGTGTAAAGGAAAGAAAGTTGTAAACAGGGCCAAATAAATGCAGACATAGCCTCTGTTCTCTCCCCAGATGGTTCATTTCCCCTCCCCAGCAGGTCTGTATTTGGTTCCAACCTGAGAGGAATAGGTTAGAACACCTTTTGGATACTGTGGATGGTTTTCCCACCAGCTGTGCCTGCCTAAGCTAAATGAATTGGTTAAATGAAGCAATTACTTGGCAATTCAAGCCCAAACACCACCCCATCAGCAGGAGGAAAGAGAATAATGTGGAGTTTTTGACAAATTAGTTAGACTAACTGACTGCAGCCTGTGCATAGATTTACAGGTTGAGTTAAAGGGGTGTGGCACTTCCATCCTTGAGGAAACAGATCAGGCTTCACATGGGCTTACTCTGAACTCTGAACACATGTGTGTATGTGAAGAGTAGCGGTTTTCCAGTTTTAACAAGCATCAGAGGAGAGAATCACCAGGAGAGTTTGTTAAAACTCAAATCTGTGGGCTCCACCTCCAGAATTTCTGGTTCACTGAGTCTGGCGTGAGGCCTGGGAAAGTGCATTTCTAACAAGTCCAAATTGCCATGAATGCCGCTGGTCCAGGGACCCCATTTTGAGAACCACTGATCTAGGGCTCTCTCTCTCAAGAAAATGAAAACGGTACAAGGCCTCCTATGGCAACTCCATGCTCTGCCACCTCTTGGAAACTGAAACGAGGCTGAGATGTATTTATTCATTCAACCTGCAGTTTGTTGAGCACCCACCATGCAATGCTCACCTTGGTGATACAGAGATAATCACCAGCCTTTAACCTCAAGAGGCTCCCATTCTGGTGGAAAGACAGACACGAAACCAGATGAAGATGAGGATGAGGCAGTGTGAGAAGTGATATCACAGAGGTAAAGACTGGATGCCACTGGGAACACAGACACTCCACTAAGACTGGAGGTTTATCCGTTCTCGGCTTGGTGGGGTAGCAAAGAATTGAAAATAAAGGTGTTAAGGTTGAGAGGTCTGTTAACATCCATTAAAGTCAGCCTTACTGAATCCAAGGGCTGCACCCATAGAAGTCAGTCTTACTGAATCCAAGGGCTGTCATGGGCAAGCTTCCTGATTTCAGGGACCATTTATGCCACAAAGATCTCCATCTGCCCCTCTGCACACAGTAGGTTTTTAGTGTATGAATGAGTTGCTGTCAATGCTTCATAAAGGCCGTCTAATGACACAATCTGCCCAATGGAAAATGTATGGAGAGAAGTAGCTTTTTTCAAATTGACTCCTGAATCAGAGTCAGAGGAAAAGAACATTTAGTCACCACAAATCTGGTTTGAATAAGGACTGGCAAATTTTGAAATGAAAACAAAAAGCACAAAAAAACCTGAATCCTACGATCAACTCCTTGAACCTGCTACTTCCTCATAATCAGTAGGGTTTTTTTTTTTTTCACTTTACTGAAAATCAACTGTATTTGGCAAGTAGTTATTTTTGGATGAACAAAGTTATCAGGTACAAAAATAGATGATGTTCTTCCAGCATTCTTTGACAACAGCCACAAGCAGCAAGGTGCTGGTTCACAGTGACGTTTTTGTTATGCAAATAGTTTGATGCAGTTCACTTTTGAAAAATTATGCTGACATTCATGGCTAACATTTGGCCTGGTGAAATGAAATAGGTATTAATGTTTGAGCTAAAGTATTCCAAAAATAAGGGTAAGTAGACCTTTTCATGAATTCAAAATGAAAAGGGGTTTATGTTCCTTAATTTAAGGCAATATGCCAACATTTATTTTTAATAATATTTTGCTGATTCAATTAAGATCATGTAATAAAATCAATTGCTATAATTTGTTCACCAACCTCTTGGAAAGGTTTTTTCCTTTTCTTTGGTTCGGGGGCTCCTGAGTTTAGATGGATTTTTTTAACATTCCTTTTTCGGATTAGTCAATGAATAAGGTAGAAGATCACATACTTCTTCCTTTTAGCAAGTAGACAAAAGTCTTTGTTCTGTGCCCGGACTATTTTTTTTGGAGATGCACTAAAGCCTGAAGCAATAAGTAGCTAAGATGCTTAGGCAAATTAAAAGACAGGGAGATAAATTCTAACTACTTTTCCAACTCTTTTCCAGTCTAAGATTTTATGGAACTTATAATAAATGGTGACCTCACTTTTATGTTACATAGCAACTTTCCCTTTGATTGGTAAAGGAACGTCTTAATTTACAAACAAGCTGTGTTCCCAAAGTTTGTAAGCCAGTTGTTTTAAACGTGGAATGTTTTTCCCCCAGAAATATGTTATAAATTGTGGTCTGACTAGATTAGCCCACATAAGCATGTTTTATTTATAATACAACTTATCTATTGTATTGAAATATAGGGGCAGACAATACATATCAATACTTTATGAATAATTTTAAAAGCAGTGATTTTGAATAAAAAACTAAAATTTCACCTCAAGATACTTGAAGAAAAGAAGGTTTAGGTAAAGGTCAATAGGGTAGATGAAAACTTTTGGTGAAGATGATGAAGTGGGATCCTGAAACTATTAATACCTTAGTATTTGATGACATTTATCATTTATAGTATCATGTCAAAACACATATCAGGTGTAACCCTAAATATCCTGTTGGCTTATTAGCCATGGTTAGTGTTGAACTTTAGTTTTTAAAAAAAGAAGGATGGGGTGGTAGTGATCTTTAAACAAACAACTTGAAGCATTCATTTGTAGTCCTTCTTACTGTTACATTTCTTTATATAATCACTTGATAAATAGTGACTTCTCCACTGGCCCAAAGATCCAAGAGGGCAGATATCAGTTTTTGCTAACCATTATATCCTCAGCACTTAGCAGAGAGCCAAGTATGTAGCTGCTTGAAAGTATTGTTTGAATGACTAAAAAAGAAAAAGAGGAATGGTCTAAAGAATATAGAATTGCAGATGCGTTAAAAATGAGTGTCTGATATTACGTTTATTATTAGTCTCTGTGTAGCCAATGAGGGGAGAGTTGTAGCCAAAGACAGACATATAAAAAGAAATTTCCGGGGCTTCCCTGGTGGCGCAGTGGTTAAGAATCTGCCTGCCAATGCAGGGGACACGGGTTCGAGCCCTGGTCTGGGAAGATCCCACATGCCGCGGAGCAACTGGGCCCGTGAGCCACAACTACTGAGCCTGCGCGTCTGGAGCCTGTGCTCCGCAACAAGAGAGGCCATGTTAGTGAGAGGCCCGCGCACCGCGATGAAGAGTGGCCCCCGCTCGCCGCAACTAGAGAAAGCCCTCGCACAGAAACGAAGACCCAACACAGTCAAAACTAAATAAATAAATAAATAAATTTATTTAAAAAAAAAAAAAAAAAAAAAGAAATTTCCCCAAGGATAAGGACAGTTGGTAATACAATTTGTTTGGTGAAAGCCAAGCGGTTAGGTCTGTCCAAGTTTTCTTTGGTTGTTGTTTCAAAATAAGGGAGACTGGGATTGATCAGCTTTAGGACAGTTCAGTGGCAAAGAAGGACCCCTGCAAGAATCATCAGAGGCTTGTGTACAAAAGGTGGGGCAGTAGGAGAGTTCTGACCAGTGTGCAGGCATTGGATTGGATAGAAGCGCTATCTGTGTGTAGAGAATTTTAAAAGAAAATTTAAAAATAGAAGTCAGTCTGCTCTTTAGTATTACTATATACCTGCAACTCTAAAAATGTCAGTGATACAATATTCCTCTGAAACAAGATCTCTTTTGATCTAAATTCTAAAAAAATCCTGCAGTTACTCTTGTTTTAATTTAGTAACTATTGAGTTTTCATCTGGAGTTTGTAAACTCCAAATTAGCATATTTTAATTCCTTATCTTTTTACTAAGCTTTATAGTCTAAGTGGAAGTTAATTCAGAGAATTTCTAGTTGCATAGTGGGTCCCCCAACACAGGAGGCCTTGGCTATACGTGTTTATCTTAAGAGTAAGTTCTTAAGAGTTTGGAATAATCCAAGTTCATTTCAGGTACAGTTTGTGCCTATAACTCCTGAGATACTATGTATTCCTTACAGGAGGTTTGAAAAAGCAACTAAAGTAACTAAAAACTTGAAGAAACAGAACGTGAGTTTTGGACTAAATTTTTTCATGTGCAACATTTTCCTTAATCTGGGTTCTGTGGAGGGACTTTAGAGGGACTCAGAAACTACTGAAATAGAATGCAGAATGTGTATGTGTGTATATGTGTATTTTTAAGAAGATGTTCTGTAAGTTTAAACAAAGAGGTCTGTGACCCAAAAAACATAAAGTCTATCCAAAGTCTCTTCTATATTCTTTTTTTTTTTTTTTTTGGCTGTGCTGCACAGCTTGTGGGATCTTGTTTCCCCGACCAGGGATTGAACTTGGGCCCTCCACAGTGAGAAAGTGGAGTCCTAACCACTGGACTGCCAGGGAAGTCCCTATTATAATCTCCTTTTTAAAAAAAAATTTTTAATTTTTAAAAATTTTTGCCTGCGTTGGGTCTTTGTTGCTGTGTGCAGGCTTTCTTTAGTTGCAGCGAGCGGGGGCGACTCTTTGTTGCAGTGCGCAGGCTTCTCCTTGCAGTGGCATCTCTTGTTGCAGAGCACGGGCTCTAGGTGCTCGGGTTTCAGTAGTTGTGGCACGTGGGCTCAGTAGCTGTGGCTCATGGACTCTAGAGCACAGTCTCAGTAGTTGCGGCGCACAGGCTTAATTGCTCCGAGGCATGTGGGATCTTCCCGGACCAGGGCTCGAACCCGTGTCCCCTGCATTGGCAGGCGGATTCTTAACCACTGCACCACCAGGGAAGTCCCTCTTCTATATTCTTTGATGTTTTATAATACACAGAGTCAAATGAGGAAACATTTTTCTATGAAGATATGTGAATTATAATTATAGTCATATATGTAGTAAATGACATGTTAATTATAATATAATATATATTAATATTATATATAATAATCTTGCAAAAGGTGAATCTGAAATCTAAGGAGGTTTATTTATTAATGAAGAGCAAAAAATGGTATAAATACATGTTCCCATCCACAAGTGATCCCCTTATATCTTGAATATATACATTTTATGGGCTGCATGATATTGAATATCTGGAACATCATTTTGCTGTATTTGAATAAAAGTTTGGCCTTTAATGGCTGAGAATCACAGAATTTTAGCATGGAAAGGATAGTAGTAAGTCTGAACTTCGTTCCGGCTGCTAGCACTGACTTTAAGCTCAGATAATATAAAATAGTTGCCTAAAGATTTGTATCTAAAAGAATAGTAATAGTTAAAATTTGTTGGGTGCTTATTGTATGTTGAGCACATGCTTTTATGAATTATCTCATTTATTCTTACAATATACTTATCATTATACAGGTTCTATATTACATATGAAGGAACTAAAATCTAGGGAAATTAGGTAACTTATCCAGGATAATACAACTCGAAGGTGGAAAGTGAGAATTCTGTCATTCTGTCTCCCTCCAGGGCCTGCTCACTTCACCACCACCCTAAACCGACTCCCTGCCATGATATAACTTGACTTTATCTGTTTCCAAAATATCCTAATACCACAGTTTCTTGACAGGTCCACTCCTATCCCAAGTTGATAAACACCTATCCTTTGATTAAATACTTCCAGGGAGGAAATTCCAGCACTTTTCTCAATTGTCCATTGTGGTAACAAATTCTTCTTTAAAGGAAACCGTTCTGGAATGTTTATGGGAGGCTAACATTGAGGTAGGCCCTGCCTCAAATGTCATACTAGACAAGTTCCTCTCTGATCATTGCTTTTCTGAGCACAGAAACACAGTGAATGGGATTAATAGGAACAGATCCGGGTGGGATATAATTGATCACAAAGAGGAGCCAGTGTGTGTGTGTGTGTGTGTGTGTGTGTGTGTGTGTGTGTGTGTGTGTGTATGCTATAGCGCACTTTGAAAAATTATTTGCTCCTTAATGTAAATATTTAGAATTGATGGTGGGTGTTTGCTTGGCATTGCCAGAAAGTAGAGACTGATAACAAAGACTTACTGAAAGTACTTTACTGGGGAGTGTGACCCTAGGGAGCATGTGAGGGACAGAGGGAGGGACCCAGCTAAGGATGGAGAGCCAGTACGAGTATGTGTTATCAAGCTGGCCACCGCTTCAGTTGACTGGCTCCTTAGGAAGACCACCCGAGGAGCTCTATGGAACACAATTTCAGGACCCTTTGTTGGAGGATGGAAAAGGGAACAGATGTCCATGGACTCCCTCCGGTCAAAGATTTACCACAGGGTGTTTAAGCTGTCACCCTTCTTTCTGGGCTTTCGTCTAAACCAAAACTTCAACCAACAAGCCTCTGGGTGGGACGAGAGATGTAAGAGAGGCCTCGGGTGAGACACTGTCAGATTGGACCTGTGTGAAGCCAGTTGGAGCCCATTTAGAACTTGGCTCCTGCAGTGGCTGAAAGAGACAGGCCCAGAGGATAGGAGGTGGTACATGGGAGAGTGATATAGCAAGTGACATTATTTTATTATTATTTTAATCAAATTATGTTATTATTCAATTCACAGTTTTTCATTTTTTGGCCTACTTTCCTATAAGGAATGTCCTACGTATCATATTCATTGGGTTTGATGGAAGATTCTCAAGCTTTCATTTTCTGTTCATTCTTTGAATATTTATTGGGTATTTACTGATATTCATGGAGTGTTATTAGACCTGTGTAGGGAACTGGGGGTAGAAATAGAAACTCACATGACTCCCTGCTGTCATAAAGCTTACTATGTTATCCACACTGAGCCTACTACAGTACTAGCACACAGTAGGCACTTTTTAAAGAAATAAAATAGCCTTCTGAGAATGAGTATTAAGTACTATGCAAATCTTAAATGACCAGAGGGGTGTCCCACTAGATAAACCACCTAATCATTCTTGTAGGAAGTCTCTCACCCCCTGCTGTAATGGCTTATGTCTGCCAAGGGAGTAAAGACTGTTTACTTTATTATCTATGTACTGCCTAGGGATAGGGGAGGCTGAAATTTAGACAGATTTCTGTACTTATCTGTAAGGTGCCTCCGAGGCGTAAGAGAACATTCGGAGGAGCTGAAATCCAGGAGCAGTGCAGCTGTAGCAGCAACGACACCTACACTCACCTGGCAGTCTTCCCAGGCAGAAGGTGGAAGATGCCGTCTCCTTGCCAGCACTCTTTCCTTGAGCATCCTAGTGGCCAAACAACCACTCGCTGACTCTACCCAAAGCGCCTGGTTTCGGAGAGCCAGCTCGTTTCAGCACTTCCCTGGGTGGGGAAATATAGATTCCTTACAACCTTTGATGCACAGTTAGCTGAATTCTGTTGGTCACAAGCAAAATGCCCTGCCAGGGTTATACACACACACACACCCCATAATAAACTTTCCAGTGCCTTAGAAAGCTACTGACATAAAAATAAAATCAGATTTAAATTATTCAAATGATAACATTTTGGAGGACAGGAAAGTCTTCCTAGCCCTGTCGGTGCTTTCCCTCACTTCCAGACCCATCTTCTGGCCTTCTGTGACAGTGAAGCCCTAGGTAACATCAAGCTGATTACCTCCGAATTAGCTGATGTATGGGGAGCTGTCACTGGCCTTTAGAATTCACATTCAACTCTCAGGGCAGAGTGACCAGAGCATGCATGCCTGTGCTTTACGGGGCAGTCAAAGCAGCCAGGTTGCTGGAGGCTTTCAAGGGGAACCTTCCACCTGTGGGGAGCGGCGGGGCCATTGTGTAGCTGCGGCAGGGCAGCGGCCCCAGGCTGAGAACTGTTAAGGACAGAAAGGTAGACTCAGTTGGCTCTTTAAAGGACTCGCTCTAGTGACTGAGCACAAAGCCCCCGGTAGCCACCCCTATACCTCATTCCCCAAGGAGAATTTCATGGTTCAAAAAAAGTAAGGATTTCTTTTGGAGAAGAGATCTGCAGGCCTAGCTCACCTCTCCCCTGGTGCCAACGGTAGAGCTGGGGACAAACCGCCTGGGAGAGAGCATCCGGGGCAACGCGCCAGCTCGTGTGCCTGCTAAAAGGACAGATGTGCGTTGCTGTGTGTGGAGAGTGGGGATGGGGGACGGGGGCGGGGGGGTGTTAAGACGCTTCTCGGTTCTGAGGGGAAGAAAGGCGGAAGTGCGAGGATACACGGAGCGCGAGACGAGCGTGGACTCCGCCGCAGCAGAGTGTGCGTCGGGGGTGGAGTCGGGGTGTGGGCTGGGAAGCGTAGGAGGGATGGGGGCGCACAAGTTACTGGAACAGGCGGACAGACAGGTTGTAGTTGCAAATCATCAAGCCCCAGATCAATCACTCATTCCATTTAGAAGTACCTCTCCTCCATTTCGACAAAAAAATGTTTAAAACGATCTGGGGGCAGGGAAGGAGGGAAGAAAATGCGCCATGGTTACCCTTTTAGTTTAATACTCTCTCCTTCTCCACAGGGGAATTAGATGACCCCACGACCCAGAAGTGTGTGGGAAAGCAGCAGGAACCCTTTCTGGGAAGCACGTAATAAAATCAAAAGTCCCTTTGGATGGTTTCATCTTCAAGCTACAAAGTAACCTCGGGATCTTAGATTAGCCATTTTAATCTCCATGTGCCTCAGTTTCCTCATCTGTCCTCCGAGAATAACACGTGCTGGACCTCTGCGCGGGGCTGTGGTAGGGATGAGACTGAGAGCGGTGTGGGTGAGTTCTCTGAAGCCTGCACCACGTTCCGCCCGCGCCACCAAGGAACGTTGGTGTTATCCTGGAGCCCCAGGGACCCGGTGGGGGAAGGCTCGAGCTCTAAAATTAGTCCAGCTTCCAGGCCCGGCGCCCGGAGCGCCCTCCAGCTCGCCGCGCCTCCCCCATCATCCCCCTTTCCACCCGCCCCCTCTCCCCAGCGCGGCGCTCCGAGATCGCTAGTCATCCCAGACGCCGGTGCTTCTCTCCCCCTCGCCCTTTGCGCTCGCGGTTTGGGAGGAGGAGACAGCGACAGAAAAGGGAGAGGGGGAGATGAGAGAGAGGGGTTGGCCGTGCGTCGGCGTCGGCTGTGATGGGGAGCTGGGAGCAGCCAGGCGCCGAGCAGTAGCGGCGGCGGCGGCAGCTCGGAGCACACACGAGAGCCGGCGCTCCTCCCGGCAGGCTGCGCTGTGATCTGGGCTGCGGATTGGGATCTCGCGCCACCGTCCCCCTCCTCCCGCTGCCGTTCTCCTCCTCCCAGCTCCGCTCCTCCGCCTGCGAGCCCCGGCGGCGGCGTCCCGAGCGCTGAGCGCCTCTGCTCGTGGCTCCAGTCCCCGCTAGCGCGCTACAGGCACTGCGGCGGCAGCGGCCGGGTGGCCGGCTCGCCCCGGGCACGAGCGCCGGGAGAGGAAGAACAGCGGGGGAAGCGCCTGGTGTAGCGGAGGATTGCCGGCGGAGGCAAGGGTGCGTGGGCATTTTTAACGTGATTATTTGGCTGGCCGGTGCACCGGCTGGAGCGCGCCTTCCGCAGCACAGCTCCAGCTGCCGGGTGCAAACTGGCTGCGAGGTGGGCTCGGGTAGGCGAGAGCCGGCGGAGCGCGTGGGGGAAACTTTTCACCTTGTAAAGTTCCTGCCTCAGCACAGCTCTGAGCAGTCTTTGCTGCTGCAAGGAGGGGAAGGAGACTAGATGTCGTGGCGGTAGCCGGGAGGTTGGCATGGAAAGTTGGTTAAGTTTGGGGCTGAGGATTCGGAGAGGGGACACGAGGGGGCTTGCAGCTCAGTGCACCCATCCCCCTCCCGCCCCGCCACGAGCCCCGGCCGCCCGCTGCAGGTGGATGAGAGGGTCCAGGCGGCGAACCTGCTTGGTAGCCGTTGCCTGTCGGGCGCTGTGGGGACGTTCAGATGCCAATGGATGCACTTGAGGGACCCGGAGGCTCAAGTTGGGTCGTCGCTTGGCGAGGCGCCGGGTGGGGCAGGGAGCCCAGACTCCACTTTGGCCAGGGAGGGGAAAGGGTTACTAGACATTCTGCGGGTCCACTCCGTGCTTGACTCCGGTTTGCGGGGGTCATGGGCAGGGTGAGATGTGCTGAATGGCAGCAGCTCTCAGACTAGGGCGACAGTCTTTTACGGAGTGGCGGGGAGGTGGGACTTTCCCTGCTATCTTGACAAGGAGAGGGAAACGGAGTGCCTTGGGAGTGCACGGATTTTGGCGGGCGTGCGTGAAGGTTGCTTGTCTTTGAAAAGAAAGCCGCGCGGGTTTGAGTGTCCTGGGGGTGCGTTGCGGCCCTCCCTGGGTTGGGGAGTGGGGGCGAACGCGAGGGCGCGCCAGCTCCACTCTCAGGGCCCCCTCCTGGGCGGTGCCGGGTAGACTCCCCTGTGGGGACCAGTGTGGGTGCGAGGTCCGGGCGGGGGTTTGAGGCGCGCGGGCGGGGAGGCAGCCGAGGTGGTCGGGGCAGTCTTCGCGCGGCGCGCTGAGCACCAGTATTCCGCCAGTGGGGGTCGCTGAGCTAAAGTGCATCTGGCCCCCCGGCTTGCGCGAGGTGGCGGGCCCGGGTATTTTTAGCAGCACTGTGGTCCGTACTCCTCCCTGCACTCTCCTGCTGACTTCCGTCGCGTGTGCTTTCCGAGACTGTTAAACATTGACCGCGATTAGGCTTCGCGGAAAGCAACTTTCATTGTTCGCTTTTCCCTGCTCGGCTCGCGTGGGCGGGGGCGAGCAGGGGGCAAGGATGCGGGGGTGGCGGGAGGTTGGCTGTGAACTAAGGGAGCCTCTTGGGTAGCCTGCGACAAGAGGAGAGGAGGGCGCTCCTGGGATGTGTGTGTGTGGTGATGGTGGTGGCATCCAGCGGCTGCAGCTCCGCGTGATAATGGGGTAAACCTGGCAGTGGAAGGGGATCCCAGAAAGGATATGAAGAGGGAGGGAGCCTGCAGGGACCTGGCGAGGTCACCGTGGGGGGGGGGGCGGGGCGGGTTGGAGAGGCCCCCGGGAGGGAGAGGCGCCTGCGGCCTGGAGCGTGGCCGCTCGGTGGCCTGGGCTCGCGGCGTCTGGCCGGTTCAACCTTCCTCGGCCCCGGGCTCTGTCTCACCGCCACCGCGCGCCGAGCGGGACTCCTGCTTCTGGTTGGGGCGAACCTGCAGCAGCCGCGGTGGGAGGCAGGGAGGGAAGCGCGGAGCGCGCTGCTGCTTGAAGAGTCTTTTCTCCTCCTCTCCCCCGGTCTCCCGCTCCTCCCCGCCCCCAGACTCCGGCGCGTTTGTTTTCCAAGTTGGATCCCACTTCCATTTACAAGTGTCAGACAAACCCGCGCGAACCTCCCCCATTCACCCTGGCCCCAGCCAGACGCGGGAGGAGAGGGGGGCGAGTTGTCTGGGCAGCGCCTAGGGCTGTGCGACGCTCCCACGGGGGGGCTGGACTAGCTTAGGTTCACATTTGTGGGTCCTTGGTGTTTAAAAAAGAGACACGTAAACAAACCACGAAACCCAAACCGCTCTGGCCACTTGTATTCCGCCGCTTTTCTCCTCCTCGCCTCGGACGTTTTAATTTTCTGGCCCCAACGCCTGTCGTTTTAAAGGCAAGTCAGGGGCGGTGGGAGGCCGGGGGCGGGGGAGCGGGCCGACCAGTTCATCACGGTGGATTTGTGCTCCCGGCTTTGTTGCTAGGATTAGATTCTCTGATTCCTCCCGGGCTGGGTTAAAATACATGCAGAAAGACTGAGAACCGACCAGAAGGACTGTAGACGACTTTGCCCCCATCCAGGCGGCAAGTCCAGGTGGTGGAATGGGGAAGCCCGCCATCTAGGAATCGAGAACTGAGGTGCTCCCTTCTCAGTATCAATCAAAAGAGAGCCGGGATTTCGCTTCCACCGGCAGGCATGCAACTTCTCTTAACGTTTATCGAAAGCCTGAATGATGTTCTGGTTTGTGACGTGGAGATTTGAATCTGAGAAGAAAAGGAAGGGAGGGGTTGGAAGAGAGAGAAGGAGGGAGAGAGATGGAGAGACTGAGATTCTGCAGAATCCTGGAAACTGCCCTGAGCCAACTGCTTTTTTTTTTTTTTTTTTTTTTTTTTTTTGAGTTCGTATTCCTAAATTGGAGCAGTTGAGCAGTGAGAGAATAAAGGACAGCCAAGAAAACCAGGGCGCCAAGAGACAAAGACAAAAAAATGCATAATAACTTTAGCGCTTTGATGTGCTTTTTTTTTCTCGTAGGGTGGAGTGGGGGAAGGGTATTTAACGTTTTACGAGGAGAAAAGTTGTCTCTTAGAATTAAGCGGTATGTGGATATTTAATCGTGAATCCTTGTTGTTGCCTTTTTTGGAACTTGGACCATGAATGGTGGTGGGGCCAGTTTCTGTGCACAGTGAGCTGGGATGAGAAAGTTCCCAGAACTGTCCAGTTATAATGTCTTCATATCAGAGCCACACAGAGACCTTCACATGAAAGGCAGCTGGCTCAGGGATCAGAAATCGGTCAGCTGCGGGGCTGGCTCCGTGTCTTGGAGCTGCAGGATTTTCACAGCCAGTGTTTGTTGATCAGTGACTGGCTATCAAGCCCCCCTCCCCTTTTTTTCAAATGTATTTGTTCTGGTTCCTGGCAGAGTCATTTTGGGGATTTTTTAAAAAAAATAGTCAGGACCCAGTCTATCTGTTAACTAGCAATTACAGTTGTGCTGAGCTACTCAAAAATGAAATGAGTAGCCATAAACAGAGTGGCTCCCCACTGACCTGTATGCTATATGGTTATTTTGCCAGCTCACAGCTTTTTGTAAAGCAATGGCTCTTCACGCTGCTCACAGAAGAATCTTTTGATGACATAACTTTGATGACACATTTTTGATGTGTCAGGTTATGTTATCAGCCTTGCTTTCTTCATATGCTGCAGAATGACCCACTGTAATCTGGCTAATGAATTATGTTAAATAGAAGTAGGCAGTTACCAGTGAGGAGAGGATATTTAGTCATTAGCAGCTGGTCTGAGGAGTGGCTCTTGTGTTGTTATGCTTTATTAATAGCTCCTGAGGCAAAGAGGACCATGGTGGCTTTATTTTCCTGTTTGTGGAGTTGGGTGTGGCTTTCCTTGACACCCCACTTCTGTCCGGTTGACTGGTAGGTTGACTTTTTCCTGCTGAGCAAGAGGGAAAGGATAATATTGGTGATGTTTGGTTACTTGAAGTGTGAGGCATTCCTAGGTTCTCTCCTTCTGCAAAAGCACTGAGTGAGGATCGTCTGATGGGATCAGGTGGGACCATACATTTGGATTGATTTCCTTTGATTGCTGGGGAAGGACTATTGATAAGCTGTTGTCTTTGCTGATTGTGACAAACACCAGGAAGGAATGATAATCTAAAAGAGATCTGACAGACCTAGTGGGGAGGACATGTCTGCTGCCAAATTCCTTCCTGAAGATAAGAGAGCCCCTGATTTCCACAGATGTGCAGGGTCTTAAAAAATTAAAGGAAGAAACACAACCCCAGTGTAGATTGCTTTGCTTATTGATACGATTTTCTGAAATACGTTTCAATCTCTAATTGTTGAATATGTCTTTATGAGCTTCTTTCTACCCCACTGTGAGGGTTGGGTCTGTTTTTATAGTCTGTCCTTTGAGGATACCATGCCTACTGCCTAATAGACACTAAATAAATATTTGTGGCTTGGGTGACTTCCTCTGTGAAGACCCTGATGGTACATTTCTTTTCTGTGTTTTGCTCAATTTTATTCTACAGGCTTCTCAAACTTACTGATTTTTCTGTCAATTGAAGAGTAATCTACTTCTTTAATAAGCTTTTTTCTTTCTTTGTTTACACTGCTTCCTTTCCCCAACTTTCTTTCCAAGAATAACTTTAGGAAAGCTTACCTTTCCTTAAAGAAATAAAAACAGAAAGGCTCAGTTTAATGCCACAGATTGAATTTATTGAGAACGTATTTGACACTTGTCTGGTGGCTTCGAGCCAGTTTCTGGTCTACCAAAATAGGCTATCAGTTTCATGCAACAGTGACAAATGACCATTCTAGTAGTTCTGGATTGGAATGGCACTCCCTGGTTAGTCTTAATTTTAGCCAGTTCTAGGATTGAGGTATTTTTGTATTAAAGTAGAAGGGATGAAAATTTGAGAATGGATTTCCTGGCATGATGGTGGTTGCAGAAAATAGAGAACAGATTTCAAAACTTAATGAGCAAATTCTTTATATAATCAAAGTGTGTTACTTCCTTTGCTGGATAGATATGTATGAATGTGGAGGCCTGGGAGGAGGTTGGGGGAGGGTTTTGAGATTGCCCTTCTTTAGAAAATGCTTTATGAGAGTATTGCCTTGCCTGGAGAGAAAAGTTATACATGGGACCCTGAGAGGAATCCTTGAGCAAATTTTCGTATTTCACCTTTCTGATCTTCCAGGGTTCCAGGATTGTGGATTACAACCTCTATTTGATAAAGGAAGTTTGTTTAATTAATTCTTGCCCTTGTGTGTCTTAAATTCATCCTTTTATTTTTATTCTGTTAAGTCACACTGAATTTGAAGTCATTTTGGTTATTTTTTTTTCCTTTTAAAAAAAAAAGCTTTACTTTTTTTCAACCTATTTTTTTGTTTCTTTTATCTCTTGAGGAAATTTATTTCACTTAAATTTCTTGTCAGTAACGTTTATGACCCTAGGCAGGATTCAGATATGCCCATTGTCAAAGTGAAATGTATCCTTTGCTTCTGTATGCTTACTGTGTTGTTGGGAAGATGGGAGGATACCCAGGTGTGCAAACTAGAAATCAACACATGGACATATTTGTTAATCGACAAAAGAGTGTCACTGAGCAGGGTCCTGGAGGAGGAGGGAGAGAATAATATGAGCTGGAGCAAACTTTTAGGGGGGAGTATAAAAGTGAATATAATCCAATTTCATAATTCTTAGTGAAACTGTAATGTAAGCAAGACAGTACAAAATTAATCAATTCTTTCATTTCTTTAGGACAGTGCTCCTTTTTGGAAGAACACACTCACGGAACAGGCCAAATAGGCTGTTGGAATGTTATTCAGTATTTTGGTAAGACATCAGAATTTATTCAGGCCCTTTTCTCCATTATGCTTTTGTGGTTCCCCATCTCCCCACCCCCAGCTTCAAAGAGGAACTTTTAGGTGTTTTAAGTGTGTCTGGGAGCCTGCATGCAGGTGCACCTGCCTGCCCCCGTTTCCTCCGCTACGTATTCACACACTCTGGCTTCCTTGTGGTTCCATCACTAATTCTGGGTTTTTTAAGGTTTTTTTCCTGTTGGTAGTATTTAAAAAGTATGGGTGCAAATAAGTTGCCTTTTAGGGAGGCAACTACTGATTCTTTAAAGAGTCATTCATTTTTGCTCTTTTGCATAAAATTTAATGGACCCTTTATGGCACTACCTATTATTATTCAACAGGGAACTCTGGGAGGCTTCTCACACCACCCAAAGCTCCCCAAAATGATCCTAAAGGAGGAGTCCTCGACCTTGACTGCACTTTTGGAATCACCCAAAGGCTTTTAAAACAGCTGACTCACAAGTTGCATCCAGACCATTGAAATCAGACTCTCTGGAGGTAGGACCCAGGCATCAGTATTTTTTAAAGCCTCCCAGGGGATTTCATGGGGGAGCCAAGGCCAAGGACCACTGCTACAAAGGCTGTGCCTCCATCTGGGAGTTAGACTTCACTCCTGTCCGAAGCTCCCAGACCCCGGGGAATTTGAATGGAAATCAAAAACGCGTGCTCTGCATTCTCCTGCTGTGAATGTAACCCCTGGGACTCTGTACTGTGTTGAAGTTAAGCTGGACTGGCCCTGACGGAGGTGGCTGGGAAGGTTCACGGCTTCCATCCTCCTGTGTTTTTTTTGGTTCTCAGTTTTGCCGGTGCTTAACGTCCTTTCGTTTGCCTAATGTGGATTTAGCCTGTTTGACTCTAGTTTGCCATGGTGCCTTCTCCAGCTAGTAATCATGGTGCTGTCTAGGAGCTGGTAAATGATATTTGGAAAGTTTCAAACATCTTCAGGAACAGAAATTCCGTCCTTTTTCACATTGGATTCTTGCTCTATCTGGAGTCTTTTTTTTTTTTTTTAATGTAATTCTGAATTTGGGGAATGAAGTCAATGTAATCCGTCAATATATGCCCACTTTTCTTTTTATTTGTAGGGATTACAAGAAATGCATTGCACAAAAAAATGAATCAGGTCTTCAAGAAGCTTACAGTCTAGTTGTGCCTCAAGATGTGTACACTTAAGGAAAAAAATCACAGCACTGTTTAATGTTGGAGGTGAAGGGATCTGTGAAGTTTGGCAGGCATGCTTCTGGCACATGTTAGGAAGAAACTTCATTCCCATATACTGATGTAATTGGCGTCTTCTTAGTTCCATTTTCCTCTGACGCCTAGTTAGTAATCTCAGAATTAGCTTTAGCACAGAGAACTTTGAGGTGTTCTGTCATTTAGGAATTCAGCATTCAGGTCTGTTGCTGGCTTTTTAACATTCAAAAAAAATGTCAAGTAAATGGTAAGCCTAGTAATGCTAGCTTTCAGAATGTGGGTGAAAAGGCCAGAACGGTAAAACTTGGATGTTCAGCATGAGTTGCTGAAACTTGCACTTTGCAAAGCAGTTGCAAATATTGTTTCAGTTTTTCTTTATTTCTTTTCTTTTCTGAGATGTCAGAGACAAGCCTAGCTGTTGACTGATGCACAGATAGGAAAGGTTAACCGGAAGTTTAATTGTAACTTTAGAACTTCAAGTAAATTAAATTCCCAACAATCTGATAAAAATTATAGCCTTTACTGAACCAGAGAAGGTTAAAAAGTGAGCACACTGGAGCGGCTATTACATTTCACATTTTGAAATAAACTCCAAATTATTAGTGCTTCTAAATATCAATATCATTGAACATTACTTAACACTCATAAACATCTGAAAGCATGCCAGATAATACAGATTAAATCTAGTGACAAATGTGCTTAATGACAGTATAAATATCATTTTTTTTCTATCAGATAAACAGTGAGTGTGTGTGTTCTCTTCAAAAGCAGAAGGAGGCTATATCTTGGGAGAAGGGGTAGCTTGGTCTTTTTTGCAACCTAGAGCATCTGTTACAAATGACGTTTTGCTGATTTTTAAACATCTGAGTATGTGATTAATATTTTGGGCATCTGAAGTCTGTTCTTAAGACTGGTTTGAAATTCTCTGTTTGGCTCTAAGTAGTGGCTAAATGATGGCTGTTGGTGCCGTGATCGGTTGAGAAATGCATTGTGTGAAACATGTGGTGTGGTCTCTGTTTGGCTCTAAGTAGTGGCTAAATGATGGCCGTTGGTGCCGTGATTGGTTGAGAAATGCACTGTGTGATACATGTGGCGTGGACCTGTGCCAGGCTGGGGTGTGTAGCTGCGGTTTCATCAGATTGGCCTGGCTGTAGAGAGCCTCACAGTAAAGAAATGCACACACGAAAGTAGGCCAAATGCAGGCGACTTTAGCGTTGCTGGATTTAGGGAGAAAATGTGAATCTTTCCTACATTTCAAAAAAGGTTTCATAATAACCATTTCAGTCAGATGAACCAGAATTCAAAAGTGTGTAATAATCTCCCTTGAGAATTTGGTACCTATCTGATAGGACTGTAAAGGCATTTCAGAATGTCAATTAAATGGAAAAATATGCCTGGAATTGAATATAATTAAGAAATGCTGAAGTCTGGTGTCTACATATTCAGATGCTGTATTCCATGGTTTAATTAGTGAACCAGGACTTGGATTTATTGACAGAAGGTCTCTTTCTCATGGCATGTTTCACCCTGTATATTATATTTATCTGATACTGAAATCCACATTTCTCTGCGTCCTTTTCAGTTTTATTGTTGATCAGTTAGTGGTATCAATCCTTTTTACTCCAGATTGTGGCTATGGAAAAGTTCCCAGTCATACAGGAGATTGGGAAATTCTTTTCTTTTTTAAATATCCTTGTTGTGGGATGTATTTCTTTTTGAACTGCATTTGATGGTTATAAAGCCTTGAAAATACTGTAATTAATAAAGAAATAACTTGGGAATGTTGAGAACAAGTGAGGAAGAGGGAGAAACACAGTTCACCTAATCCTTGAGGATTTGTCACTACCTGATTACAGTTTTTAGCTGCCTCCTGCACTGGTATTAATGTGAACAGCTAGTTTTACACGATTTCTTAATTCCTTGTCTTCATAGGTATGTTCTCTAACTAGCAGCAGTTTAATGTAATCTGGCATTTCATCTTTCCTGTAGACATAGCAGATCATTCATAGTCTGGGAGAACTAAGTACACATTACATTGTTAGCCTTTCTGAGGGCCTGTGCTGGGTTCTTCAAATCGGTGTGTCATTGTTGGCAAAAATGTATTGAGTGCTCTTATTACCTTGTACTGATTTTGCATGGAGCATATTAAACAAATGTGGTGTCTGACCCTTCAAAAGTTAGCTTTGTCAATTGGCTCTTGTTTACCTAGATAGGCCCAGAAAAGGACAAAATGCCTGTGGGACCCAAAGTCAGAAAGATGGCACCAGCATCTTTTTTACTGAGATGAAGTGACATCATCTACTTGGAAGTGCCTGCATTAACAAGGGGACAATATGCCTTCCATTTATATTCAGAAGACAATGATTACAGTGAGGAAATTATGCAGTCTAGGCAATTGATTGGGAAACGTAAGACAAAAACATACTACCTTGCCAAATCAATTTCCTAGATCTCCTTGAATTATCCAATCATTAGATAATCTTCTTTTACTTTGGAAGTGCAGATTTTGTATGTGTAATTATTTGCATTAATGACTTTATTCCCAAGTTGTATTCAGCAGTACACACAGCCTGTTCAATTTATACTCTCTCTATTTCTGTTAAGTAGGTAGGATTAATAACATATTATACTTCCTCTCCGAAGAGAGAGAGGGAAATACAGGTATTTTTATAAGATTTGCCACTTTCATACAATGTAGCTCATCAGTGGTTATTATAATAATCAAAGTGAATAAGCCTAGATTGCTCTTATACAATAGATATGTTTTTAAATGTGAGTGTCAGTTCCATTTTTCCAAGCAAATCACATTTTAACTGCATTCAATTAGGGAAAGCTCACTATTTAAGCAGATCCTGTGGCACATTCTTTTATAAAGAATATTTTGTTTCTCCTTAATTTATCTGTTTTTCAACTTTCAGTTGTTTGTATATCAGCTTTCTTAAAAAGAAGCAAGAGTGTAGACCTATGGAAAATATATTTTCTTTTAAATATGTAATGAACTGAAAGTTAGTTTGTCCTTCTCCCTCTGCACTGCTTTGAAGAGAAGCATCAGAGGGGAAGCTAAACGGGGAAGACACGCCTGGAGTTAGAGAGGATGGGAATGTCAGTAGGGCCAGCCCAGTGCAACCCAGAATTACACCTCTGATGATATCCGCTCCTTTGTGATGGCGACTGAAAGAAGTGCACAACCTAAAAGTTGAGAGTTGTTTTAGTTGGTGGACGAAAGTGAGGACGTAAGCCCAGGACACAGCATCTTAGATAGCTCTGAGGCACTGCTCTGAAGAGGCAAGGCAAGAGCCAGGATATAGAGGAGTGTTTGCAACAAAGACCAGGTAGTAGGAACGTCACAAGATTACTGTTAATAAAAGAAAACCAGATATCCCAAGTAAAGGAATTTAACGCTTTTCTACGTAGGGGAAGATGCAAGAGTCTGGGCTCACTGAAATCATTCCTTTGATCTGCTACCTCAGCTCTCTGGGGCCAGTATGCTGTGCTTTCTCATCCTGAGTTTTCTCCGGGTGCACCATGGGGGAGTGGTTGCAGTGTCTGACGGCCTGATGGCAGGCATTCTCTTTCCATCCTGAGTTCCCTCAAGGCTCACCTTTGGGGGCAGCTGTAGTGGCTGATAGCTGCAACATCCTTTGTTTGCTGATATTTCTACACGCGGTTGCCCACTACAGTTTGTGTTACTGTCATGGCACCTAATTCCATCTTGTAATGAACTTACCTTTATTGGTGTCTCTTCCTTCCTATAGACCATCATTCCCTGGGCTCAGTGAAATAACATAAATCTTTGATCCCCCATTCTTTTTTTTTTTTTTTTTAATTTTTTTAAAAATTATTATTATTTTTTGTTTTCGGCTGCGTTGGGTCCCCGTGACTGCACACGGGCTTTCTCTAGTTGCAGCGAGCGGGGGCTACTCTTCGTCCTGGTGCGCGGGTTTCTCATTGCGGTGGCTTCTCTTGTTGCACAGCACGCGCTCTAGGAGCGTGGGCTCAGTAGTTGTGGCACATGGGCTCTAGAGCACAGACTCAGTAGTTGTGGCGCATGGGCTTACTTGCTCCACAGCATGTGGGATCTTCCTGGATCAGGGATTGAACCCGTGTCCCCTGCATTGGCAGGCGGATTCTTAACCACTGGGCCATCAGGGAATTCCCTCCCCCATTCTTATTACTGCTGGATCTTACCAGTGTTTAATATTTAAAACTGAATGACCATATTTGTTGATGTTTAACTTGAATAGTATATTATTGCCTTTCACAGTGGAACATCTAAGACCAAACATTGAAAAATATCCCTGAGATATTAGGACTTCTTATGATACTGGTACTGGTGGGATATACAATTGGCCCTCTATATCCACGGGTTTTGTGTCTGTGGATTCAACCAACCACAGATCGAAAATATTAAAAAAAAATTCCAAGTGGTTTCAAAAAGCAAAATTTGATTTTGCCATGCTAGCAACTATTTATGTAGCATTTACATTGAATTTATAATTATTTACATAGTATTTACATTGTATTAGGTATTATAAGTAATCTAGAGATGATTTAAAGTATTTGGGAGGATGGTGTGTAGGTTATATGCAAATACTATGCCATTTTATATAAGAGATTTGAGCATCCGTGGATTTTGGTTCCCAAGGGGGACCCTGGAGCCAATCCTCCATGGATACTGAAGGACGACTGTAGTATATTCATTCGAGGTCCTCATTTTCTAGTTGAACAAAAGACCCTCCGGGCGTGTACACCCAGGTTCTTGATTGGCTGGTCTGTCAAAGCTGTGGATCTTTCCAATAAGTTCTCAGCCAGTGTGGTGAAGACACCAAGAAGGCATGTTGGGTACATCCAAATATTTGTTACCTTTTGGTAGCACCACTTTGTTTTCCAGGAGGTTCTGATAGAGGAATTATTAACCTAAGTGTACATACACATGCACGTTGGATAGATGTTCACAGTCAAAGGTCAGATTTACTGGGACTGGGGAGCACATCTCAGTACCGAGTCTTTTCTTCTCAGGAAAGCATAGAATGCATATGTAAGAATGTTGTTATTATGAGAAAATTTGAAGCCTTTTAAATTTATATTTAAAAATTGAATTATTTGTAAACACCTTTGCTGTAACTCTTGTTACACTAAATTACAATCAATGTACCATTCCAGTGGGTACGAAGACGCAGAGGTTCCCAGGGGTATTGCTTACCCAGTTCTGACCATTGTGGGCAAGAGAATCCTGCTTTAAGGGCCGAATTTACAGTGTCTGGCATGTAGTAAAGCTTGTGTGTATAAATGAATGCACAGAGTTACCTGGCAGTTAGTAATAGAATAAATTAAAAGCAAGTCTTGTAAAATTCCAAGTACCTTTTTTTTTTTTCAGTTACACTGCACTAAAGCATTACTTGAGGGGCAGGCCAGTAAAATCGGCATTTGAACAGGTGTGTGTCTTGGGACTGTCATATTACAAAAAATGTTCAATAACTATTTCTTGAATGAATGGAAATTGGAAAAGGCCGTGTCTGTCTTTTAGACACTTTGTCGTTCTGTGAGCTTAACAAACAAAATCTCATTAATGCTGAATGCATGGGAGCATGAGAAATGTGTAATGCTCTTAATTTCTTATTAAGTGATTTGTGTTTATTGAAAATTGGCTTGAAGGTACACCGAACATAATTCATAATATTGGATTTAGGTGAGTCTAGATAGCCATGTCTTGTCTCTACTTAGAATGTGCTTACAAGTGCATATTGGAACAGGGGGTGGGAAGAATGATAGCTTATTTCTGGAAGGATTTCATTTCATTTCATTCTCTGTAATGAGAAGATGATGAGTTAGACTTCAGAGATCCTTTTCTGATGCTCCGGTGCCTTTTAGGTTTGTGTGAATTGTGCAAGGCCTTTATTTCTCCAGGCACGCTTTGTACGTGTCTACAGGCAGATGAGAGGCAGCGAGGGCACTTAGGGGCTGGTAGAGGCAAATGTGAATCCTGTTTTTTCCCTATTAACTCATGAGGCCTGCTGGGTAGCAGCAGGCACTGGCAGACATTTAATTGTGTGCTAGGTAAGGCTGGCACAACTCCAGCATCATGGTGGAGTAAGAATTACCCTAATCAGCTGGGCTATACTGCATATATTGATTAGAGTTGGATTTTGTTGTGCAAAAAAAAAAAAAAAAATCTTTATAAATAGTGGGAAAGTAATTGAGAGTAATTAAAAAGGCAGAGAGTTAATTCACAGTTCTTTAGATGAAAAGGCATTTTGATCCTTTGCTTCCATGCAGATTTCTGGGCAGGCTGGAGCAGTCTGTGAGCACTGAGTCTGAATGGTGTGATGGCTGTTACTGCTGCCATCAGCAGTAAATGGGCAGGCTGTGTAGATGAAGCACAGGTGACCAAGTTCCAGCAGTTTCTTCCTGGTGGCTCTTTGCTGCAGGAAGCCTTCTTCTTTGTTTGGGTCTGGGGGTTTTTCATTTCTTTTTCTTGGCCCTACTGATAGCTTTTGGTTATTATTAATATCCCTGATGAGAACTGGATTGGGACCCCAGTATCCCAGTGAACACTGGAGAGAACATTAACCTACACTGGAATTACCTGGAATTTCAGTATGTTTTGTCCTTGCTTCCCTCCTTCCCCCAACTGAGAAGGCTTCGTAGTCATTTGATGTCACGGAAAACACTTCATCTCTGAAATGATGACCTGAGTAGTGTATTTGCACACCCTTTCTTGCCTCCTAGCCCTTTCACTCATAGGCAGTGTCTGCCACAAAATAGATGTGCAATGAATATCTGCTGGATGGATGAATGAATGGGATGTTGTATAGGTTTGGATGCTGGAAGGATTTAGCATTTTTGAGAGAAGTTATAGATGATGTTTGGTGGAGTTCCAAGCATCATTAAGATCTGAGATCCTGAATAACAGAGAGGAAAAGGGGAATAGGGGATGGAAGAAGAAAATGGCTAAGATTTATTGAGCAATTACTACATCAGGCTCTTTGCATATGAGCTTTTGTTTCAGCATCAACTGTGTTCTGGGAGGTGGTTGTTAGCATTATCGTTTCATAGGTGACAAATAATGGTTAGGAATTGAACCAAGGTCACAGACCTTAGTTGGCAGGATAGGGATTTGAACCTACAGCTCTTGTCGACAACCAGGGCTTCTCAAATGAAGCCACACAAATCCCCATACCGGAAGAGGAGGTTGGTCTCATACTGTCAGAGCTTGGTGGTGAAGCCCAAAGATAGGCCATAAGCATCAGTCAGATTTCTCTGAAGGCTGAGTATTTTTCTACAAACACTTATGGGAATTTTACAGTCTGTTCCATAATATGTTTGGTTGAATGTGAAATAATATTGTAAATTACTTGATTATCAAAGTGCTTAATTTTTCTGCCCCAAGTCTTTCATTACAATGGACCCACCTAAAGTTGCTCCAAGTGTATCCTCTGGGACTTTTCTGGGAATTCCATGAAGAGAGAATCAGAGGTGGCAATTTGGTTGGAAGAGGGACTGGGGAACCTATCTTGAAATTTTGTTCCCATTTCAAGTGTAGTTTTTTACTTAGATTGCATGCTTATTTGCAGCGGCATGGGGCTATTAGAGATGAGGAAGGTGCCAAAACTCCCCATGATTTCGTCTTGTTTATCAGGAGCTTTAAGTACCCTGATGTAACTGCTGTTAATCCAAGTTTGAGAAGTACGCACAGAACCATACTTCGTTGTATTATTTGAAAAATAATAATGACGCCAATAACAATTACTGTGCATATGATTAATTGGTTAGTCATAAATGGCGTTTTATCCTAGTTTTACTGTATGGATGATAAAACTTAAAGGAGATACTTGAGAAAAGAATGTGGATTAAGAATCCTTGAAAAACAGAATATTCCCAAACTTCTGCTAGTCAGCAGGCACTGAATTGGTAGAAGACTATTAGAAAGTAATTCCTGACAATATCGATAAAACCTTGCATTTGTTTAGAACTTTACCATTTATAATTTGTCATTCATTTTTACATTTGTTTACAACAACTAACACTGATGAGAGATTTACACATATTATCTCATTTATCCACCAACAACTCTATGAGACAGGTACTATTATTTTCTCTACAGATGAAGAACTTGAGGCACACTTGACAAGTGACTTGCCCGAGGTGACATACTTTCGGAGGTGTCAGAATCAGGATTCTAATTCCGCTTTATCTAACTTTACAGCCTGTGCTCTTTACCCCTCTGCTGGGCTACCAGTTGTTTTTCTCCTTGGTGAAGTTCTCAGTTCCTGGCCTGTCCTCAGCCTCACTCACAGTTATAGCGACCCTCCAGCAATCCTGCAGAGGTATCCTTCTCCAGACTGCAGTATCCCTGAAAACACCTGCCCGTGCATGGCAAATCTGGTTTGATTTTCTAAAACTTGAGTATGCAACCCAGGTCAGCAGGAAGCAAACTGAGTCCCTCCAGAGGGTCATGGGAAGAGCACAGATGTTCCCTCTTGGAAATTACTTTTCCCTTCCGGGATAACATAACAACACAAAAGGAAATGGAAAAGTTAACCAATGCCCATAAATGTGGGTTGTTGCAACCTTGCTGGAACTAACTTCAGAATTGTTGGGCTGGTCTGAGTTCATCTTACTCCTGGGAGTTGGGCTGTTAGGTTCCAAGTGACTGTCCTACAGTTATCCATGGCTGTGTTTGCACAGGACGGGTTGGATCAAGAAGCGGGAAATCTGCTGTTTTCTGATTTTGATTTCTCAGCTGAATGTAAATAAAAAGATGGAAGATAAAAATGGAGAAAAATGCATTAGCTTGATTAGGGGCTTTATTTGCATAAAACTCTTTGAATCACAATTTCCCTCTGGCTTTGGACCCCACCCCCACTCCTTCTTCCTTTTCTTATTATCCAGTCCAAGGTCATTACTAAAAAGGCTTCCTGTTTCTTGGACGAAGACTTACTGAAATACTAATTTCATTGCCCAAAGTAGATTCATATGGTCTGGTGAATAACTTGAGGTTCTGTCAAAATCACAAAGTGAGAGAGTTATTTTATTTTATTTTTTTTTACTAATTAATTTATTTATTTTTGGCTGTGTTTGGTCTTCGTTTCTGTGCGAGGGCTTTCTCTAGTTGCGGCGAGTGGGGGCCCCTCTTCATCGTGGTGTGCGGGCCTCTCACTGTCGTGGCCTCTCTTGTTGCGGAGCACAGGCTCCAGACGCTCAGGCTCAGTAGTTGTGGCTCACGGGCCCAGTTGCTCTGCGGCATGTGGGATCTTCCCAGACCAGGGCTCGAACCCGTGTCCCCTGCATTGGTAGGCAGATTCTCAACCACTGCGCCACCAGGGAAGCCCAAGGGAGAGTTATTTTTTTATGCCTTTGGAAATTTAGTAATAGGCAGCTAAGACTTCACTCTCATTTTGCCTGTGTTTATGACAGAAATGAGTACAACTCTTTATGTTCTTTGGTAATTACTGCAGTGAAACAACTGTGACTGGGTCAGTTGCATGTTTAAGGCATCATGGAGGAGATTTTTTTTGTTTTGTTTTCCTTTAATTGCAGTGTGACTGGGGTTGAATTTGTTGCATAAGATTCTGAGAGAGAAATGAACTTGTGACATTTGAAGTTTGGAAGCATTTTTCTTTTTTTAGTATAGGTAGATCTTGAATATTCAAGATTTTGTTGAATGCCTTTTCAGTTTGTAACTGCTTTAACACAAAAGCTTGACTTCAGTGCTTTTTTTTCCCGTTGTTCTTTTGCAGCCTTGGCTGTATGTGTAATTTAATCCAGTGTATTAAAAAGAAGTTGGGTTCCTCAATAGTAGAGCAAAAAGCCCTCAGTCTCCCTTAGTAGTAGCTAATGATAATAATACTTGCAAGCACAATTCTTTAAAACAAACTAAGACAAAACAAAAAAAAACCCAAACTGTCATTGAAGGTTTTTGCATCATTACAGGCAACAGCCTCATAAGGCTGTAACAGATACACTTGGAGAGAGTTTGGCTCATTTTATTGACATATTGTTTTGTCTGTTGTGAGTAGACATGCATTATTCTTGGCCCAAGTAACATATATCAGTTGACAAAAGCCAGCAACTTACTTACCTGGTCTCACTTTGGAAATATCCTTGAAAGTTATTATTTCAGTGTTCTTTTCAGCTGGTTTTGCTCAGTAGCTCTTTGCATAGCTGTTTTCCAGTCTGTTTTATAATCCATACATGTTCCCCCCACACCCAGCCTTGCCTTGCTGGAATCATTTCTGTTTCACTTTAAAAAGCACTTTGCTAAATGTCACAACAAAATAAAGCATGGATTAGAAACAGCATTGCAGTTGCAGACTTAATGCCTTTGTGACATCTCATTGCTATGCAAATGAGATTCAAGGAGGTCATCCCTTTAGCAGTTGCTCTAGCCCCGGTATCTACTTGATATTCGTTGGCCCAACTTACTAAGCATTCATTACTGAACTGGCCTAGGTGTTTAACTCTTTGTTGGTTTTGAACCTGCTATTCGAGTCTACTGAGTTCAACAGCTCCTTCTTTAGTGGATGTTTTCATTTTAGGGACCTCTTTGCATCTCTGCTCTGCTTCTCAGACTGTGGGTACCTCAGGAAACCCAGTACTCCTATTTGCAAGGTACACTTGTTTGTATGCCAAGACAGTATTGGGAAAGCTCATTTGTGATGTTTCCTTTGCTGTCTCAAGTATTTTTATCATTGCTAAATGCTATACATTTAGATAGACGTTTTATTCACTTGCATCTGTGACAAGTTCTTGCAAACATTCCGTAGAAAAATGTGTGTCTGGGCTGGTAAATGATCACGTAATACTTACTTTAAAATTAGTTGTCCACAGTTCAAACTTGATTTCATCTGATTTAGCAGATGTGTTAATAGTAAGTAGTTACTGTAAGTGGTAGAATCTGGTTTTAATTCAGTAAGAACCAACTACCTTTAATGAGTACAGATTATTGCTGGTATTCCATTTGCTTGGTTAAAGGGTGTTTTTAATTTGCTAGTATGATTCGTTTATAGTATGATTATAAAAGTAAGATCCACTTGTCTTATAATCCCAGTTTTGAATGAGCATTTTGCAGTTTGAGCAACTGGCCATATTTTAAATGGTTGATTCATTATGTAATTATTCTCTTAGTGATTATTTCAGTGTAGTGGATATTCTTTACACACAAGCAGATACAGAGCTGTGTAAACACTGAGTTAGTTCTGAGAATTTGGGTAAAATAACTGCTAACACAAAGAAAGCACACCTTGTACTTGGTGTAAGAAGGCTTAGGCACTCTGGAGAAGAACATTCATCTTACACCACGGTCCCCTACACATTAAGAATTAAAATGTTGACATTGATGAGAGGGGTGATTTGAACAACTCTGTGTTTCACATGGAGAATTACAGAATGAGGATTTGACCCTTTTCATGGATTAAATAGGCATCTCTGGATTAAGGTATTTAATCAAATACAAAAATTTTTTTTAAAAGCTTCTTTGGCTGTTTATAAACCAGTACCTTTCAGAGTGTCATATCTGACTGCCTACTGGTGTGAAGGACTGCTCAGACATCTGGTAATGACAGGTTATCTTGAATTCTGCTGAGAGCGGCATTACGCCTTCATGATTTTGATCAAGGGCAGTAGAAAACTACTAGTAGTTAAAATAGTGGAACAATATTTCAAGGGCCAGTTAAGGGCAACATTAGAGTGAAAGCTTAGAATCATTCTTCTCTGTGGTTTCCCACCTCCTATCCTCGTCTTTACTGGATCGTAAACATTCATGGTGACCCTGTTATACTCTGCATCTTGCTGGGTGCTGGGAGGGCCAGGGAGATAAATTTAACACTGTTCTTGACTTCGAGGAATTTAAGGTATGGGGGTGAGATAAGGCCTACCAGTAACCATCAAGGACTAAGACGTGGTATTGCTGCAGTGGCTGGGCTCTGCTAGTTTGGACACAGAAGTGTTTTCTCTGAACTCACCTGGGAATTGATTTCTGATCTGTCTCTTATGGACACCTCTGAAAGCAGGACTCCCTGTTCAATGCTGGAGCACCCTGATACGGGAACCGAGGGTGGCCAGTTACCCAATAACTAACACTTGAAGAGTCAAGTTTCTCAACCTGATGCTCCTGATCTGTCCTGGCAATTCTTCTTTATTCAATGAACAATTAGAAGGAAATCTTATTTAGTAGGTGCATTCTAAGAAAGAGAATATGTCATCTTCAGAGGTTTTTTTTTTTTAATTGTTGTGAAATCTTTTCATGTAAAGAAGCCCTCCAAGTTATTCTTTTGTAAAGAGACAAATATAATTTATGAGTTGTAAATTTGAATTTACCAAAGCGATGTTAGACATTTTAAAATCCGGGAATAATTATATTTGGTTTGCAGATTATCTTGGGGCCTGGTAGGCAGCTGCCCTTTCTCTATGGTCTTCAGTTTTCCACCTAAACCAGATGTTGAGTGTGTGACCTGTTGAATTGAAATCAACCAATATTGATTAAAATGAAAAGGGGAGACAAAGTTAGGGAATGTAGAAGCTAAAATGAGATAAAGTCTGAATATCATTTGTCTCTGCTGTCATTGTTTCCATTAACACAGATGATTCAGTGGAATGCTTTCAGGTGTGGGTGAATTATCACAGTGGTAAGTTTTCTTCTGGGGCTTTTGAGGAAAGTTTTAAAAATGAGTTTGCTCAGAGTTAGATGGAAATGTTCTTTGCTGGAAGCCCTGATTTTTAAAAAAAAATTACCTTGGTCTCTGTTTTAGGAAATTGTCTTTTTTTTTCTCAGTAGAAAACTGTCAGAAAATTGAAAATTAGTAGGTCAAACATTTTGCATCCTACCCAATACATTGTTTTAGAAATCGACTTTCTTATTGCAAAAGATGCTGGTTGATAGACTGCTCTACATCACTTTTGTCATCAGTGTTTGCAAACCCAACGTTAAAGAGTTCTTCCTGGGTCCTTGGCCTGCTAATAGGGTAAAATGCTACCAGGTGAGCCACAAGACTTTGGTTTGTGGTCTGAACCATAAGCCAAGGACTTGAATTTCAGATCCAGATTCCAAATCATGAACTTTTCACTGGGCATGATTTTTTAAACTATGGATCCAATCTTTATTAAAATGCCTTAAAATAGTAAATATCAACTCTCTTACTGCGCATTATATATAATAATGGATTAAGGTCAGAGTTTAAAGAAATGAGCACCCAAATAAATTTAGTGCCTTTCTTATCATTCCATTATGATTCATATGGCAACCCTTTTCTAATACACACACTTGATTAGAATGCTCTTCTCTGCCTTACAACTTTTCCCTCAATTCTAGGGTCAGAATCTCTTTTTGGGGGTATTTAGAAGAGGTCTTTGAAGTAGCATAGCCCCAAAAGACCTTGCAGCTATTAACTGACGTAGGAAGAGGGGAGGAGATTTTTGAAATGTGAGATTTTGAGGTAATCATATTGTTTTGTACTGTGTTTATATCATCGGCTCCCTGATTGAACTCCGCACTACTCTTGAGTAAAAGCTCTTTTTTGTTCACTTTATAAAGCTCCCGCATAGGATTGCTAGGTAGAGTAAATAAAAATACAGATCTCAAGTTAAATTTGAATTTGAACAACCAACAATTCTTTAGCATAAGTATATCTCCAATATTGCATGAGACATATTTTTTTTAAAAAATATATCTATTTATTTATTTATTTATTTATGGCTGTGTTGGCTCTTCGTTTCTGTGCGAGGGCTTTCTCCAGTTGCGGCAAGCGGGGGCCACTCTTCATCGCGGTGCGCGAGCCCCTCACTATCGCGGCCTCTCTTGTTGCGGAGCACAGGCTCCAGACGCGCAGGCTCAGTAGTTGTGGCTCACGGGCCTAGTTGCTCCGCGGCATGTGGGATCTTCCCAGACCAGGGCTCGAACCCGTGTCCCCTGCATTGGCAGGCAGGTTCTTAATCACTGCGCCACCAGGGATGCCCGAGACATATTTTTGTCTGTCCACCCAACTCCTGCACAGATCACAGCTCATCCAATACAGGGTATTGAGAAAGGGTTTGTTGAATGACTGAATGAGCCTCCAAGGGGAAAATATTCGGGAGTTAGTTGAAAATACTAACTTAGAGCATAGCAGAGCTTGATTCAAGAGTCACCGTCACATGCACGGGTGGTACTTGAAGCCCTGGAGATTGTCCAGGGTCATTGTGTTGACCTAAGGTTCTTTAACTGCAGTGAGCTTCAGAATAACTGTGCCTCACTCCATAATTTATGATTTTGTAAACTTGAGGTGGGGTTCAAGGACTGCTTATCCTACAGGTTTCCAGTTTATGTCAATGCTGCTCTTCTGGGACCACGCTTTGGGATCTGCAAACCTTTTTTGTAAAGGACCAGATAGTAAATATTTGAGGCTTTGTAGGCTGTACTGTCTCTATTATGATTACTCAACTCTGCCTTGGCAGCTTGAAAGCAGCCACAGGTAGTATGTAAATAAATGGGGTGTGGCTATGTTTCAATCAAACTTTATTTACAAAACCAGGATACTGGCCTGATTGGGCTCCTGGGTCAGCTTCAGTTTGCAGGCCCTGCTCTAGGGTGAAACAAAAAGGTGACTGTTGAAGATATCCAGGTTTAAAAATTGGGCAGAAGAAAAGGAAACAGAGGAAGAGTGATCTGAGCCATGGTAGAAGACCCAGGGGAATATCCCCAAAGCCAAGCAATCACCCTCATCTATTGTCTCAGAGCAATTAAGGATGTGGGAGGGGATGAATGCTGAAAGAGGACATTGGATTTGGCAATTAGGATGTAATGACCACTGTTGACTGAGTCGTTTGAATAGAGTGGTGGGGAGGGATGCTTGCCAGATGGCAGTGGGCTGAAGTGGAGGAAGAGGTGGAGGCAACAAATTTTGAATCCTCTTTCAGGAAATTTGGCAGTGAAAGAAAGGAGGGGTTCGAGGCTAACGCTTAAGGAGAAAATTGGGTCTGAGAAGGTTTTTATGAGGATAAGAGGAAAACAAGTATGTTTATAGGCAGAGAGGAAAGGACCAGTAGAAGCAGGAGCCTGGGCTGCAAACACATGGTCTCCTAAGAAGATGGTTCCCCACAGGTTGTGCAGCAGGTCGTGAATAGGGAGCAGAAGAAAATACAAGAGAGAAGAGATCATTAATGGTGGAAAGTTCTCAAAAGAAACAGGGCGGGAAGGGGGATTAAGAGAGCCTGCAGAAATTGCTCTTGGTCCGGAGAAGGATAATACTTCCTGTGAGACAAGAGTGGGTGGCATCACTCCATTTCGAGGAAGGAAGGTAAGAGACTTCCCAACCCATAGCCTTTGTTTCCTTGGAAAGGTTGGAAGCTAGGCTAGAGTGAAGGGATTGTGGGAAAAGTAGGGATTTTAAGGAAAGCGGTGATGGTTTGGAGTAGGCAGTGAGGCAGAGAGTATACCAAAGGTAAGTACCATGCATACCAGATAGCACTGAGGACTCTGCTGGGGTTTGAGCTCATTTATGAGCGTCCATATGTCACCCTGATATATGGAACTTTCCTGTAGTCTGTAGCCGCCTGGAAAACGTAGAACATGTAACAGATGGAGGGTTATTCAGAATTGCAGGTTGTCAAGAGATGTTGGTCAGAAAGACATGAGGCGATAGAATTGGAGATGCCTGTGAATGGGAATATGAAGGAGAACGAAGCGGAGAAGCAAAGGAAACCAAGAGTGGTACCCGTGTCATAGGTTGAAGTCTTGGTAAAGATGAAGAAGAGCAGGTTTAGAGGGAGATGTAAGGGGGTTGAGGAGGATTGGAAGTTATTAGAGACGTTGGGATTTCTTAGTGATTTCAGAGATGTGGCAATTCCAAGGGCCTGGGCTGTGGCTGCGGAATTAGGCTCTGAAGTCGAGTTGAGGGGGTGTGTTCAGGGATTGAGAGGAGTAGGTTGGGTAGGTTAGCAAGGTAGATCTTGAAGTTACTTAAGTCATGGCAGGAGAGGAGGAAGCTCTTGGGACCTGCCTCTTCTTCTACCTGGAGGAACCTCGAAACTGTCTTGTTTTGCTTTTTGTGGGGCTCCCCAGTTCTTGCTCTTTTGGTCTGCTTCTGCCATTGGCTGGCATGACGTATCTCTTCTGTGACCATTGAAGCAACTCACCACACATTTTCCCTCTTTCTTTCCTCATTTTTCTCCCCTGGCAGAAGCATGAAGAAAGATTATAGACAAGTAGGGTACCTCTCTGTTGGTAACTTGAATTTCTGTGACTGTTCCTTGCAAATCGGAAGGAAGCTATTTTCCAATTCCCTCTATAAAAGAGAGAGCAAGTTTTTCTCCCTACCAAGCCTTACTAGTTGTTGGGCATCATTGAACATTTGCTGGTACCTTCGAGTCGGTATTGTTGCTGACTTCTCTGAGGAAGTCTGTCTGTTGTAAAATATTTGGGCTCGCTTGTCTTTTATTTTCCAGCTTTTGGTTGCAAATTACCTTCTAAAAAGGAACTGAATCCTTTCTACTAAAAAATGCAAGCTCATGTATGATAACTTTAATGAACTAAGAAAAATAACATTTAAATGAACATTTAAGAAGGGCTTAAAAGAAATGGTTAAATGGTGTCACCACAGAGGATTCACGCTTCCAAAGGAGTATCTCCCCATTGCCCCAATCCTTCCTTTTTCCTCTCTTTCTTTTTCTATACATCCATTTTCTTTCACCTACAGAAAAGAGGACTGTGCTTTGAATTTGTCTTTGTTTTTGAAGCTTTTTTTTTTTTACAGGAATGGCTTGATTTACATCTCATGCTCTCATGTATCAGTTGAAAAATCTGAGAAAATGAATTGAAAGAGTGTATCATTTTTTAATATTTGAATCATCACATCTCACACTAGATTTCATATCTCATACAGATGGCATTACCCTTTGCATATTTTCCCTCCAGTTTGGAATTGCCAAAGGAAAGATATGAATATGAAAGGTAAATGAATGTTGGGGAAAGATTATTAGAATAGCTGTCAGATGTTATGAATACCCTGTTTTGCTGGAACGTATAAAAGTTTTCCCTTTGACTAAATCTGTGCAGAAAATTTTACCCTGCACTTGACATCCATCAGTATTTTCAGAACTGAAACATGAAAAAGAAATATAAAATTTTCTTTCAAAAACTCTATCCCAACTTTATATCTGTTGTCATTGGGGGAAATAATATATATTGGAAAAAAGAGAAAGAAGAACCACTGATGGCGATTGTACTTTGGCAGACCAACATCCAATCTCAAAACTGACTACATGACAATGACATTTCCACATACATTTTAGTGAGATATAGAGTTTGGTGTTTGAATAAATAACCTGTACTAGATAGACAATTCCTAAGAGATAAAATAAATTGTAACACCATAGCTCCATTAGTGATCCTGAAAAGATGTAAAAACCACGGAGTCTTAGGGCTGGAAGAAACTTTAGAGTGAATCTGATTTAATCTTCTTTCTTTACAGATGGACCGAGGTTCCGAGAGGGCTAATAAATTGCCCAGGAACATGGAACTAATTAGGGACCTAGTGAGGGGCTAGACTCGAATATTCTAAAATCCAAATTCTGTGCTCCATCACTAATTGGTCATCTAGATTTAAGCACTTTAGCATTTTCAGACTGAATTTGAAGGTGTGATAGGCATTTTAGAAGGCTTATTTGTGATTTAAAAGTAAGATAGGGCTTCCCTGGTGGCGCAGTGGTTGGGGGTCTGCCTGCTAATGCAGGGGACACGGGTTCGAGCCCTGGTCTGGGAAGATCCCACATGCCGCGGAGCAGCTGGGCCCGTGAGCCACAGTTACTGAGCCTGCGCGTCTGGAGCCTGTGCTCCGCAGCGGGAGGGGCCGCGATAGTGAAAGGCCCGCGCACCGCGATGAAGAGTGGCCCCCGCTTGCCACAACTAGAGAAAGCCCTCGCACGAACCGAAGACCCAGCACAGCCAAAAATAAAAATAAATAAAATAAAAAAAAATAAAAAGTAGCTATAAAAGTAAGATAAAGTACCTGCATTTAGCTCACAAAATATGGGAACGTTTTGACAACTATGTCATTCTGGAAACAAACTCAAATGAACTTGGAGGGAGTAACTGAGATGAAAATGATGATCAGATAAGGGGAATGGGAGACTGTAACAAGGCAGCGTGTGTTTGTAAGTAACAGAGCCACCACCTGTGACTTTGAGGAGAAGTGAAAACGCAGAGGCACGTGTAATCCGAAATGTGTCTCTCACTCATCAATCAGTGTTTATCAGAATTGAAGGTCTTCGTAAGCGAACTGAATGCTTTCAATCCAGACGTGCCAGTAATTGCCATCGACCGAGCGTTCTGTCACACCTGCCTGCTTTTCTTTCTCTTTCTCTTTGCTTCTTTACATATTGATTGACTTCTTGGGTTTTACAAGTTCATAAATCACCTTCTTTTAAGAGGCTTCTTGGCTTTTGTGTGTGTAGACTGAGACTACTGGAAAAGATTGATACTCGAATCACAGTAACGAAGAACTTCATCTTCCCTCCTTCAGTTTCATATGCAAGAGTGACATCAAAAGACAGTGTCATTATGATGAAACAGATGTAAAAGCAGTGGAAACACCTTATAAAAACCTGGAGCGCTAGCGGCCAGCCCTCTTGGGTTTAATGGAAACTCTCACCTTACACACATGGAAGGATTGGAGAGAGCTGGAGAGACTTCACAGCCAAGAAAAGAATTCAGTATTAATTATGTAATGAAATGCCACCTTTGCAAATAACAACAGATATTCCTACCTGATTGCAAATCCATTATCCTGGTACAGGATAGAATAGATTTTCATCTGTCTTGGAGGGTTGCATTTTATGTGCCTGCAGTAGAATAATAAAAGACTAGATACCTATGATCTCTTCTGCTCCTAAAAGTTTTTCAAATTTATAAATCTTAGGAATTGAACTTTGTTATTATCCTTTTCATGAACAAAAGGTCATTGTTCTCTCCATTATGGACATTTTAAATTCCTGTTTTATGGATGAATCCTAAAACATCCACTTCTTACTGTTTCTGGATACAAACTGATATTTAAACTCTGTAAGAATTTTTTTTCCTGTTTTTAGTACCTGAGTGTTTTTGATTTTTATATAAAGCAGTTACATGACATTTAAAATTCTTATTTTACAGATGAATCCTAAAATACTCATTTTTTTTTTTCTTATTTACTGATACAAACTGGTATGTTAACACTGAAGGGATAGTTTCCTATTTTCGGCATCTATGCGTTTTTTCTTATAATATAAACCAGTCATGTGGGACTTCTATGGAAAGGCCTATGCAGTTGTATAATATTAATGGCTGTTGTCCTCTTAAATAACAAGGGAGTCTACTTTGGAGGTTTGTAGTTCAGCATTAGCAACAACAAAAAAATCATATTCCAGGCATTCTTTAACAGCTGATTTAATTTGGAGATATTCAGTCATTCCTTTCTGCATTAATTTAATTTCTGACAGCCAGTTTAATACATCAAAAGGGAAAAAGAAAGCAAAAACTGCCATTGAGGTTGTCTGTAATTAATAGAGCTGACTTCTGAAGCACTCCAGACTTCTAAGCCCTCACATGGGAGAAGTGGCTTATTCTGAAGGGATGGTGCTTTGAAAGAGCAAAACAATCGAGGCTCGAGAAGGGCGGCTGTGAAGCAGTCTTCACTTTGGTGATTCAGAGCCATTGCTTCTATTTTTCTCCGTGAGGAGGAAGCAGAAGAAGGACGGGAAATGTTCTGGGAATAGCTGTCTTTTCTTCACAGAGTTTGCAAACAGAATTTACAGGCAGAAGTGTGTCTTTTGCACCAGTTTAGTAAAATGACATGGAAGTCTCACAATGTTGCTACAGAGAGTCATACCCACGAAATGAGGTGATAGAAGATAGCCATATTTACTGTGGATCAGTCAGTGTCTACAGTACATGTGATGTTTTCTTGAGACAGTTTTAGTCAATAAAGAGATCCAGAGAAATTCCCTTGAAAGCAGAATCCGAAAAACTGAAATAAAATACATTTCAAGTACTTTAGTACAAATAAGAATCATTATTAATTGAAAGGCAGTACTGTGCTAAATACTGTATAGACAGTCTCGTGTAAGCTTCCTTGCCTCTGGCCTCTGAGGGAAATACTGTCCTTCATCTTTATAGGTGAGAAAACTGAGCTTGAGAGAGGCTAACGAGTTGATGGTTCCACATATGATGAATAATGGAAACCAAGTATGTTGGCGATCATAGTTTTTCTTTAAAACCTGTGGAATATATCAGGTTATACTAATTGAATTCATCTAATTATTCACCTTAATTTTTTAGGAACCTCTAGAATGTTAGCATTTAGACAAAAAAGCAGGTACTTAATTGTTAAAACAATGAAAAAGAATTGATGAGGTTACTGAAGTGTAATGACCTCATGATTTTCCACAACCAGATATTTTTTTCTACCCTGGTTTCCTTACTTCTTACGTCTCCAGTAATGTGCTTAAGGAATTCATATTTCTTTTAGTATTAATCAAAGTGGAAATCTAATTTTAAAAAGATGAATCTGCTGGATAAAAGCCCACAAATTATATTTCATAGTTATAAATTACCTTTTCATTAATTCATTGAAGAAATAGGAAATTGGAGTGCCTACTTTGCCAGGGATACATGGGGCACAAGACAGGCAAAGTCCTGCTTTCATGAAACTTCCAGGTTTTTGAGGGGAAAGATAGCTAATAACTAAGATCTGATATGCTTTTATCCATTTTGAATTAGCTATCATCTGGAAAGATCCTAGGAACAAACAAACGGATGTGTTGAAAAGTACTATTAGTTTACTTGGGAAAACCTTCCCTCCTATTTTGCTTTAACAAACTTGGAAGTTCCACATAAGTAATTCACTGGTTACTTTTTAAAATGTGATTAGATAATCTGGGGTTGTATAGTACTCCTTTTTTTTTTTTTTAATTGAAATATAGTTGATTTACAATGCTGTGTTAGTTTCAGGTGTACAGCAAAGTGATTCAGTGATACACACACACACACACACACACATATATTCTTTTTCAGATGCTTTTCCCTTATAGGTTATTACAGAATATTGAGTAGAGGTCCCTGTGCTCTACAGTAGGTCCTTGTTGGTTATCTATTTTATATGTAGTAGTGTGTATATGTTAATCCCAAACTCCTAATTTATTCCTCCCCCCTTTCAACAATTATTACTTGATGAATTATCAAGGCTTTGAGGGTTGATCATAAATGTGTAAAGGCATTAGAAGCCACTGGGCCAGGTGGCACTTCTAGAAGGCCCTGGGGAGTCAGGATGAAAGGAATGAAGTACCAGAGGGAAGAACGCAGAAAATAAATTTAACAACTTTGCCAAAGACCAGCTTTTTGAGCAATCCTTGGAATTGAGAGCTCTTTCTCCTAAGTTGTGTATCCGTGTCAGTGCTGGAGAGACGTGGAATCAAATGGAGTGAAATCCTTTAGGTTCAGCTGCCTTCTGTGACCCTGTCAACTGGATTGCCCCAAAGTGACGCGGTTACACAGCTGCAGGGCTAAGTCTAGAACTTTATGACGATTTCTCATGAATCCTGTGCTATGGTTCTTCTTTGAGGTGACATCAAGGAGAGAACAGTCTTCCTCTAAATCATGTCACTGAACATCGCAAAGAATTTACTTGGCTGCAAGCACAGCATTGGAACGGTGCATCATTTCCTTTCCTTTCACTGTTTCTTGGCCCCATCCACTTGGGTCTCTAACAGTCGTGTGCCAGTGTCAAAGCTGTTTCCTAAGCCGTGGTTCCCAAACCTTGCTGTGCATTAGAATCAGGGGAGCTCTACAATTTAGATTCCCAGGTCCAACTGTTTCAGGTCATTTCCTTGGCAAAGAATAAGCAAGTAAGTGCAAGTAATCTTCCAACAGCAATAAGTAATGCTCTCTCTCTGAACCCCTACTGCAAATTTACTGGAAGGGCATCTTCTCATCACCTCCCTCCTCCCCTCCTGCCCTATAGAACGCTGGGTGTGGAGTAAGTTGTGGGGAGGAATGAGTCACAAATATTCTATGTTGTTTTTCCCAGGGGATTTGACTGTCACTCTGAGAACAGCACTCAAGCCCAGGTACCTCCTGCTCTTTCTAAAATTATTGCATATTTTCCTTCTGCTAGTGCCTTTTTGCCCGAATCAAGCAGTATTTTGCAGGTACCTGGGCCTGTTGCATAAACTCAGTCACCCTTCCACCAACGTCCAGGGCAGCCTGGAGGTGTATCTTTTATTCCCTTTGGGCAGTTGTGAGTGACCCTGAGCAGGACCTTCACACGTTTGCCCAAGCTTCTCACTGTAATGCTGAAGTGGACTCTCCTTGTCCCGTGCTGCTGAGTGGATCTGGGTAATACATCAACTCAAGAGGGAAGAAGATTGGTCCATCACACCGTAAAAGGGCTGTACCCTCTCTTCCCCTCCCCACACAACCTGGACAGCTTCCGCTTCTCTATTTCCCACTAATGCACTTTGGATTTGGTTCCTCCTCTTTTTTGGGGGAGCTCTCTTCAGTTGATCTGTCCTCTCCTTGGTAGATTTAAACCTATCATGTAAATCACCAACGTCATAGTTAACAGCATTACCCTTCATTCTTGCTAGTTTTTCCTGCTTATTTCCTTGGTTTCTGCTCTGAGTTTTTGTTGCATGTGATAGGAGCTGGTGCTTTTGCTTGCCAAGGACTCCTAGGATATATTTATTGGCTCTTTGGAAAGTAAACCAACTGGAAAGCTTGAGAATAATTATTCAGTACTTGGAATTTATAGAGAGCATTTCTTTAGAGTAACTCGGGTTTCTTTAATGTGAAGCAATACTGGTTTTAGACCTTAAGTACCGCTAAATTGCACCTGTGAGTTAGCCATATTTTTTTTCTTCCCAGTACTTTTTGAAGGGACAACTTTTAAGAAAGTCAGCCTTTGTGGGGATTTTTTTTTTTTTAACTGCAGAAACGTCAAGGTAAGTGGTCCAGGCTGACAACAGATTCATCGAGTCATAGAATCTCAAGTTGGAAGGGATTTAGGAAAGTTTGTTAGTCGTCTACTGTTGATGACTTCTGGACTGAAAAGATCACATTGCAAATTCCTAGATCGCTCCAAGTTTAATTTATTTGAGTTCGGATACTTGAACTAATTCCAATCAGGTATTGGTAGTTTTCTAACCTCTGAAAGCAGTGGCAACCTTTCTTGACATTGAAATTCTCCATGGAAGCTCTAGATTTGAAATAGATGAAAGCAGAGTTCTGTGATTGCAGAGGAAGAGGGCTCTGAGTTAAGGATTCTTACATATCCCCTGGTCCTTTCTACCTAGTTCTTGCTGAGAGATGGAAGGTGGAGGAAAAGTAGAAATCCAGCAACTCTGCTCACTGTCATCTATTAAAACTATACCATCTTTTCCACACCAAGGGCCCTAATCTGCACATCCAAATATAGGCAATGAGACAAGATTTAAGACATGTTGATATCCTGAGAAATCTCGCAGAAGGATCCAAGATCCTGAGTTAATCAGAGATCAGTTTTATTTTAGTCACCAGACTGTTACTAAGATAAAACATTGTATTAACGCATTTTAGAAAGATTTTTAAGGACAGAGTGTAAAAAGGAAGTTTCAAAGAGTTAAGATCTTGATGGCTAGAAATATTAATGCTGTTCACAAAGCATTGGAGAAAAACAGGGCATTACAATATGTTAAAGCATTTATATATTAAAACTTTCAAATCCTTAGGTAGGGAGGAGCTTTAGATAAACTTCAAACTGGTGGTGGATGCCAGGCTAGATGGTAGAGAACTACTTGACATTTTAGGGCTGGGGAAAGCATTTTATGACATGTTACTTTATCAAACTTTTATAGGAACTTACCCAATACCTGGGCATACATAGACAGCCAGGGAGAGGTGGAAGGAAAGTTGGCATTTTGAAGCTTTGTTGGCAGACATCTCGTATTATTAAAAAACAAAAAATAACAATTGGCTGAACAATTCCACTGGGCTGGAATCAGGAATCCAGATGTTATAGAAACAAGTCCAGTGACCACTTTGCGTTTGTAGGTGCTATGGCTAAAATTAGCCCTAGCTAAGGGCCCCATCAGCGACATCAGAGATCTGTGTTCCCTGGTCCTCCAGACCAGGATGGGGCCCTCTGCTATATCCATCCTTTCACAGGGTCCTCCCCGGCTTGTAGCAATGATCCTGACTTTAATTATTTAATTACTTACATATTTTTTTTATTGTAGGTCTTTCTTTGGTAAGTTTTATTTAATTATTTGGGTATGTTTTAATATTAGGGTTTTTTTGAATAAAAATTTCTCAATAGCTGCCTTGAGGGCAGATACAATGCGTGTCTTCTTCATTACTGGAACCCTGCTATCTTGCACAGTCCCTGCCATATAAAAGAAACTTAATTAAAAGAGCATACTGAATGAATGAATAAATGAACGCTGAAACAATCAGATTTCTACATTTTTATCAAGGAAAAGGAACTGTTGTGGGCATTTTGGATACCAAGGAGGCAACCTACTGGAGTAGTTACAAACATGGTGCTCTGAATTGAGTTTGGCTCTGCCACTCCCCAGCTTTTAGGATGTTGGGAATTGACTTAACCTTTCTGTGACTTAATGCTCTTCTCTGTAAAAGGTGATAATAATAGCACCTACCCTGTAGAGTTTTATGAATATCTGAAGGGAGACCTGGCACAAAGTGAGTGCCCAAGAGGAGTGGGGTAAAGGTGATTGAACGGGCTCTTGACCAAGTAGGGAGAAACTCCTCTGCCATGTGTATTTCAGACTGTTACTAATTAGAAACAGGGCCTTTACTGGGACAAGGATGTCAGGAGTGGGTGAAACCAGAGAAGGCCTGAGTAATTGAAATATGGAGGTGACAGCTACCCCATCACAGCAAAGAAAATCAAGTACAGTTGACCATTGAACAACATGGGGGTCAGGGGAGCAGTGGGAAATCCATGTATAACTTATCCCTCTGTATAAGCAGTTCCTCCATATTAGAGGTTCTGCATCTGTGGATTCAACCAACCGCAGATCATGGAGTACTGTAGTATTTACTGTTGAAAAAAATGAGTAAGTGGACCCATGCAGTTCAAACCCGTGTTTGTTCAAGGGTCAACTGTAAAACTAGAATGTTGAGCTCTGATGCAAATACCCTTAACTTTTGTGAAAAACTGATCTACAAAATACAAAAACCCATCGTTCTTATCTGGATATCGAAGTGTGATAGTGGATACATTATCCATTATCCTGAGCCTAAATGACGCTGAGTATTTTTCGCTGCTTTGTTTCGTTATTTGCCAGTTTCACTTTGAAAGGATTTGACATCCGTCTGTTGGCACAGCAGATAGGTCCTTCATGGAGCAGGGTGTGTTGCTCCAGGAAGAAGATGGGGGTCCAGAGGAGACCCCCGGGAAGAGTGCACACTTAGTTCACACACACTGTTAAAACGTTCACGGTTTCCCTCAGTGACAGAGGAATGCTTTAAATGTTTGGAATTTATAGTCAAGGAGTTTCCAAGTGAGCAAGGTTGTACATGACTCATTTGTAAAGGTTATAAAACACCGTTGGTCATAAGATAAAAGATGCCCTCCAAATTTAAGATTGTTAATATTATAAACAAACAAGGGGATAACTAAATAAAAAGGAGATAGACAATTAGAAAACCAAAGTACAAAACCAAAAGAAAATCCAGGCGTCATTTGGCATCTGTGAATCAAGCCTTTTCTCTCTTTCTTTCTTTCTTTTAATTGAAGTATACTTGATTTACAATATTGTGTTAGTTTCAAGTATACAGCAAAGTGATTCAGTTATATATATATATATATATATATATATATATTTATATTTTTCAGATTATTTTCCATTATAGGTTATTACAAGGTCCTGAATATAGTTCCCTGTACTATACAGTAAATCCTTGTTGCTTATCTATTTTATATATAGCATATATATCTGTTAATCCCATATATCTAATTTATCCTCCTCCTCCCTTTCCCCTTTGGTAACTGTAAGTTTGTTTTCTGTCTGTGACCCTGTTTCTGTTTTATATATAGATTCATTTGTATTATTTTTTAGATTCCACATATAAGTGATATCGTATAATATTTGTCTTTCTCTGTCTGCGTTACTTCACTAAGTATAATAATTTCTAGGTCCATCCATGTTGCTGCAAATATTTCATTCTTTTTTATGATCAAGGCTTTTCTAAGTGTAAGGTTGCTTACACTTAGTGCTGTGGTTCTTTTGAGTTTAATAGTCATTTAAGTGTTTTATTACCATTTGCATTTGCTGTTGATTTACTCTGGGCCAGAGGTTTAAGGCGTCACTTAATTTGTCTGAGATTATATACTTAATCAATTGTGGAGCCTGGATTAGAACCCAGATCTGCCCTGATACCAGTGCTTTACTCTTGACCATAATGAGGCTGCAAATCATACAATCTCAGCCCTTGGGAAACTTGGATTTTTGGTAACACTAGCAACAGGTCTTAGATTGATGAGCAAATCTTGGTCCTCTCTTTTACTAGTTTCTTTTTGAGTTTTAGAAGTCTATAGCCTGCTATTGACCATTCTGGTGTTTACTTGCAAGAATCCAAATGCAAACCTCATGCCTTAGCTTGGATTGTTGTCACTTCTTCTGAGAATGACAACACCGAAAAATAAATTTCCATGTGTGGAGGCTTGCTGTGGAGAACAGCTACGGTGGTGAAATGAACTCAGAAATGCACAAAAACCTGACGTGGTCTTTTCCATTTGTGCCTAGGATTGTTTTGCTCCCTTGCAAAGAGCAGAGGTCCTGGTTTTCCTAGCTGTTTGCAGTTTCAGCTCAGGTCTTGTTATAGTTTACATTTAAAGCTTTACAGTGGTACCAGGTTCAGGCTAAATTTGAAAGGAGCTCTGGGGGAGACAACTTCAGCATTTCCCTAGGGAAGTGGGCTGGAAAATTGCTGGAGAGTGAACTATAGGGAACAAGCTTGAATTGGTCTCTTGGGTCGGCCATAATTACCTAATGGATTTTCCATCTCTCAGAATTTTAGGAAGGAAAAAATTGCATTAAAAAAAAATAGCAACAAAAATGTGAAACCCGAACCTCCTTGATTTCTCTTCAGGACTATAAACTCCTGCCCTCCTGTCTAGCCTTTGAAGAATGGGTGTGTTCTGGGACAGAGACAGGCCGGAGGAGACACGTGCAGGAGAAACAGATTGAAGTGTGATTGAAACTCACAAATTCCATAACCTTATTTCCCCCTACTGGATCACTGCTGAATGCTGAGATTCAGCTCCATTCAAGATGGCTTTGGGTGCAGCTGGGACTATATTTTAATGACCAGTATATCCTAATTATTATGGAGCATTTTGTTTTTCCATGGACTATAAAGGTATTTGTGGAGTGGCTTAGCTGTTTGCATACCAGGGTTTCCTGCTCAAAGGGACCCATTATGCAGTCAGTTTTCACCCAGAACACCGTGCACCTCCCACCTCCATCTTGCTTGGAAATTGTGTCTGGAACCAGGAACATTAAACTCAGTCCCCCACCCCACCCCCACTGGATGCGGCCCCAAAAACTGTTCTATTTTAACGTGTTTGGTTATTATTCAGATTGCCCAGGAAGATAAAGTGTCTGTTGCTCTCCTACCCCTCTAACTTTTATTATTGGCCGATGTGTGTAAGACTGTGCTTGGCTTTGGGAATAAATACACTCCAATAAGGGAGCCAGCCTCTGTGATCCCACATACGTTCATTGGACCGATAAATGTGAGCGCTTGCTGCATGCCTAATGTCGTGTTACAGCTGCGATGGACCCACACATGGAACAAACACTGACTTGCTGCTTTCGTGATTGGGGAAGTAACTCATTTACAGAAGAAAGAAAAATACCAGGTATACTATGGCGAGAGCTTTAAGGGATCCAAGTGCTACGAAGTTCAGACAAAGGAGACTTCACCTTGGCTTGAGGGATCATGGGAGAGATCATTTGAATTAGCTGCAGTCTTGCCTGTGCCAAGAAAGGAGGGTCCGGCTGGGTCCAGCAGCACCAGCAGAGGCCCAGGACTGGGGAGCACAGAGGTGACTGACAGGGGACTCTGCGTGGTTTCATTTGATTGGCGTATTGGTTGTGTGGAGGATGGTAGTGGCAGAGAAGGTCGGAGGCAGATTTTGAATAGTAGTGGGCATCAAGGAGGGATCTTGGACTTTATTCATTGGGCAGTCAGGTTTTGCTGAAAAGATGTGGGCATCTTGGCATCATTATGAGAACCATGATTATCGTAGAGTTATCTGGAAGCAATGTGGTGTGCGCAGTGGATTGTGGGAACATGGGGGCATGGACAGACACAAAAGAATCAGGTGAGTTAGAAAGAGGATGACAGGCGACGGACCTAGAGCAGGTGGGATGCAGATGGAGACCAGAGACCAAGGTCACTGGGGAAGGAGAACCAGTGGTTGTACCAGTAGTGTTGGAAGGCTGTGGCGAGAAGCTGAAGGATTAGAGTTTGGATGACAAAGAGACAGGTGGTGACATTAACAGAATTAGGTGAGGAGGGAGGAATGTGTGTGTGTGTGTGTGTGTGTGTGGTTGTTGGGCAGGAGGGAGTTGTGGCCAGGCTGGCGTCCTTTCAGAACTTGACCTGATACTTCCTTAGCCATGTAATCTTGAGCAAGCAGCTTCATCCCCCTAAGCATGCTTCTACATCTGTAAAATACATCTTCAATTCTCATGACTTATTATTCCAAATATTATTTGTTTAAGAAAAATAGAGAATGGAATGGTTCCATCAGTTCTCAGAAAGTAAGAAAAGAGAGGAACAGGAAATGCAATATGGAAATCTTCTGAACTTTCTGCTGCTGCATAAGATTTAGACTCTTGACATTTACAGCAGAAAAGTACAATTTAATGAATGATGGAGGGTATGTTAATTAGTTATTGAATAGGAAGTTTCCCCCTTTGACACTTAAGATGGCCATAATTTGGGGTGGCACTTACCCTGGCCACGTTTATAATCAAGGCTAATTGTGCATTGAGTGATAAATAAGAAATGGGTTGAAATTTCCAAAGAGACCGACACAAATGTGAATATTACAAGCTGAAAAAAAAAAAAAGAGAACCTTCAAGCTCCTGTCTTGCCTTTATATATGGTAGATGACACAAGAAGAGGTCCGCTTTGGATTGGTGGTATAGGTGGGTGTATTTAGTGCTCAAAACTCAGCACTTCAGAAAGAACTGAAATCTTTCTCTACATCTAACAACTTGTAAATAACCTTATGGCTTCTAAGCTACTTGAAATTTTGTTGAGTTGAAATGAATTGGAAAGGAACTGGACCTGTCATTGAAAACTAATGGATTGAGCTTTCTTAAATACTGAAAGGCACCTAAATGACCTCCCCAGGTTTTAGAGGAGAAAAGTTTTCAACCTGCTTTCATCTCCTCTTCCTCTGGGTATTTTTCATGTAAGGGATGGGAAACAGAAGCCACGGTTGGGGTGTTTTTAAGGTGAGACTGGAGTTTGCCCTCCAGTATTTCAAGGATAAGACAGTTTTACTTAACCAGGGATAGGATCTATTACACCCTGAGCAGCTGTTGTCTTTGAGGTAGGAAAGTGAGGCTGAAGAGCTTTGTACAGCTGTCATACAGAATTCTAAGCACCCATTTTACAAACCTGTCAGTATGGCCTGGTTTCTTGGGCAGATGCAGCCTTCGGTTGTAGCCTCTTGCCCTGCTAGCCCTCTTCTTTCATCAGTTTTGTTTTTGTTTCCTGTTAGGAATGTTCCAGATTTAGCAGCTTATAAGCAGGATGTGTGTGTGTGTGTGTGTTTTAAGAGTCTTCATTTGTGTGCTTGAACTCAGACTCCTATTTGTCTTCAAGGAGTCATATACAAAAAAAATCAAAAACCAAAAACCTTGACTCAGGGCTCTGAAAATTTTGTCCTATAGGGAAAAGGAAGAGCAGAAGTCCTTTTCAGCTTTCTTATTTGGTTATAAAAGTGGTAAGGCATGAAATTGGAACAGATGGCATAGAAATAGCTAGACTGATCTCCTTTAGTTGAATTTTGCTGACAGTTTCTTTAAAATCTTTGTAAACTCCCACTTTCAACAGTTCTTTTAGGTCTTTTAAGGCCCTGTGGATAAATGCATCAGTGTAATAAGCTCCCATTCAGGTATGTTCCAGGAAGGAAGCTGTAAACTAACTCAGGACCCAAGATCTAGACCACGAAGGCTATTTTACATATCTCTAATAAACAGATCCTGAAGTTAACATATCACCTGTTCTCCTGTCATCCTGAAGTTGAGAGAGTGTATTTACCATCTTAGGTTGTACCTGAGGAGGTACGTGTAGTGGACAGCCTGTCTTTGATAAGTTAAAGTGGACATTAGAACATCCTTTAATAGAAGAGTTGAGGAGATTTTGAGAATTGCAGGCTGAGTATGCCAACACGTAGGACATCAGATAGACAACAAAATAACTTAAGTAGTGGGTATCCTATTCGCTTTTTGTCTGTAGATATTAAGCAGTATGAATAGCTGGGGAAAAATTGTTATATCATTAGCCATGGGTGGTGTGGTGATAGTTTATTATAGGGCAGAGTTACTGAAAAAAGAAAGAGCTGTATCGTTATTCATATTAAAAAACGCTGTGACAAAGTACTACTTCAGATGAGTGTTTGCTCCCATAAATCATCCCAAATCCCTGTACTCAGGGGATTTGTGAAAAGATAGTATTTTCAGAGGCAAAATTATTTCAGTTTCTTCATGGGAGAAATTTTAGAATGCAAGGAGGAGTTCATCCAAGCAAGAAAGCCATTTACTGAGTTCATATCATTAAATAGGAAAGGTAAGGAGGAATATGCCGAGTTTAAAGATATCTTAACACAACTCTCCCCAACCTGGAGCCTCAGACCTCTGGGTGATTGCAGTGTGTGTCAGACCTGCATTGCCTATAGACTTAATGAATAAAAACTGAATTCCTTTCTGTTTTGGGGGTGGTATTAAAAGGGCCACGTACCCACAAGGGTTGAGAAGTGTGCTTTAAGGTGAGGTATTTTAAGAACAAACCTTAGTTTGCTCTCTCTCTCTTTGTCTTTTAATTTGGCTATTTTCTTATTTATGGACATTTTAGCCCAGCTCAGAATAGAACAGCAAAATTGCAGTCACCAGCTGGACCCAGTTTAGTACAATATTCAATCTAAGGGTCTTGTATCTTACAAACCTTTGTATTATTCCAACCCCTTGGTGGTTACATACCTTATATATTAGTACTTGATTTCTCAAAAGATTTCTTTCTAAAAGCAGAATAATGCCACAACTAAGAGGTAAGGGCGATGTACTTTGAATCTCTGAAGCCCTGGCTCTTTGACCTACTCATGCTGGTTGGATGCAAAGGCATTTTAGTCATTCCTTTCATTAAGGGTTCCCCAAATTAATGCCTTCTAATTAATTATTCAATTAAATTTTGTTGTCCTCTTTCTCCTGAATTCCAGATTTTCTTACTCCTGTATTGCTTTCCCTTATTATATATTTGATTTTTTTCTTTACTTTAAAAAAAAAATGCTTTAGTCTTTAGAAGAGTAAATGGACTTAGGCATTATTTTGCTTCCATGTGACCTAAGGAAACTTGCCGAAAGGCTACCATATTAGATATAGCTTTTGCTTACCAGAGGCATCTGAAATGGCAGAATTATGACAAGAATGTCAGAGAAGGAACATTTAACTGGAAATTCCACTCTTAAACAGATCACAAAATAAAAGGAGCCCTCTTTAGCTGCCCTTAACTGGTAATAACTGCTCATGGGTAGTTTTAATATCCTTCAGAATTCCTCATCTTTCCTTCTCCTATATTTTCTTGTAAATAGTTGTCAAGAAGTAGTTTCGATAACTCTTTTGAGGACTGGATAGAAGGAGCAAATTTTTGAATTTGCTCCACTTTTATTGAATTCAGAGGAGTCACTTAACATATTAAGGTCTTTCCATCAGCTGAAGAAACCTTACCTCAGAATTTGGAGACTCCAATCCCTTAACCATTATGAGACACTTTTAAGGCATCCTTGGCCTGGTCCTTCTTGTTGGAACTCAGAAAAGATCATCAGACCCTTTAATGACACCTTCACCATCTCAGGAAATTAAACAAATCTGTTTCCCCATCCAATAGAATTTTCACTGGTCCTTTGTGAATGGGCAGAGCATGATATATTTCAAATAATTTAATGAAAGAATTGAAACAAGTTTTACTTTGATAGCTATTTGGGAATCTATACATACCCTTCTTGAGAAAATGAGAAGATTCCGTGTGGGACTGAGATAAGACCAGGGTTAGGAAACATTCCCAGAAGAAGGGGTGAGGTGTCAGTATCCGTGCTTCTGAATCTATAACACCTGGCCCCAAAGCAAGTGATTGTAAATACTTCTGAAGGATGATTGTCAGTTCTTTTCCATAAAAACAGAATAATAGAAGCATAGAGAAATAGAGACGGTTATTCTGGTCAAAATAGCTACTGAAATGCAGGTACTCCTCTTTGGGCCTGTGGTGCCCCTACAATGATGTCTTTTATCTTCTTTTCCTTCTTTATTCCTTTTCACTTTGTGGCTGGTTGCTGTACCCCACGTTGTTTCTTCTAATAAATGGAATATTGGTCACATCCACCTGGGAACCCTTGGTGGCTTTGTTCCCAGTATTCACAGTGCAGTGCTGAAGAGATAATGGTTTGTGTGTGGTGGGGCATCTCAATGTTAACCCCGCCAACATTCTGTGGGCTTCACACTTCTCAAGGTTCTGTCCAGCATTTTCTTTTTCAATTTTTTTTTTTTTTAAGTTATACAATTTTATTTATTTATTTATTTATTTATTTATTTAATTTATGGCTGTGTTGGGTCTTCGCCTCTGTGTGAGGGCTTTCTCCAGCTGCAGCAAGCGGAGGCCACTCCTCATCGCGGTGCGCGGGCCTCTCACCATCGCGGCCTCTCTTGTTGCGGAGCACAGGCTCCAGACGCGCAGGCTCAGTAATTGTGGCTCACGGGCCCAGTTGCTCCGCAGCATGTGGGATCTTCCCAGACCAGGGCTCGAACCCGTGTCCCCTGCACTGGCAGGCAGACTTTCAACCACTGCACCACCAGGGAAGCCCCCTCTTTTTCAATTTTTTAACCTGGTTTTCCTCAGGTTTTTTGTGTCATATCACAGTCTGGAATTTTATATATATATCTTTACTCTTCTAAAGATTAAAGCATTTTTTTTAAAAAAGTAAAGAAAAAAGCAAATATATATATTATATATATATAAAATATAGTGTGTGTGTATATATATATATATATATATATATATATATATATATATCTTTACTCTTCTTCCAAAGACTAAAGCATTTTTTTAAAAAAGCAAATATATATATTATATATATATAAAATATAGTGTGTGTGTGTATATATATATCTATATATATATCTATATATATATAGTATTTGCCATTATGTCACATTAGACAGTTGTAAATAGAAAATTGATTCCTTGAGAAAGATTTCATCTCATCAATGCTGTGGGAGTAATAACCGTATCGCGGCTTTATAAAGATTTTAAGGGTTTGCAAAACACTGTTTATCCTTTGTCTAAAATTTCCTTCCTTGTGTCTGCACAAGTTGTGAAGATTGGATCTGCTAGATAAAATTCAACTTTTTCTAAAATGTGGTATGGTAAGTGTGGCATTTGAATATAAGTATATATGCGTGTTATAATTTTAATTTTGAATTCTAAATGCTTCCCCATGAACAAATGATGAAATATTTCCCCAGTTTATCATCTGTTAGCATTGATCATATCCTACTTGGTATTGCTTTTAACCTTCTCTCTTTTTTTTCATGTTGACTTACTTTTCTAAGGCCCCTAAGAGTAGGGATCTACATTTGGTATCAGTTCTTAGGAGGAAAGAAAGCTGACATATCCTGAACAACCACTGTGTTCTAGGCATTGTGCTAGAGAGGCAGTGTTCAGAGAAGTGCTATGAAGTAGGTATTATTACCTCTATTGAGAAACTTAGGTGCAGAATAGTTATGTACTGTAGGCCCATAGTTACATTTGAGCTACTGACCAAGCGCTGTCAAGCCCACTGTCTCATTTCGATTTTACCATTATGCCTCTTCTACCTTGTGTATTCTAAGGTGTCATTTTGTTGACTTCAGCTAATTTAAGTATAGAAATGATAAATAATAGAAACCAGGGTAACACGACATTTTCCTTGTCTCATGACAAGCCAAGGGACATTACCGTAATGCTAATATGTATTTCAGATTTGAATCTGGAATGACTTGAGACTTGAATTTTGAGCCTTGTTTTCGTGTTGTACCCATTTCAGGATAGTGGGGCTTATTGCATTGGTTTCCACATCTGAAGAACAGAACATGAAAATGGTTAGCTGTAGTGTAAGTGACGTGTATTGAAACGGTTAAATTGTAGAAACCAGTCGTGGGTTGTTTTAAGGACATTAAAGTCATCTCTGCCCCCTTGTCCTGTAGAACATACTATGCATTTAGAGGGAGCTTAACCAGTAATTCAGGATGACCACTGTCACATACCATACACTTACTGTGGGTGAATCCAGGTTGCTATGACAACGGAAATATTTTCAGTTTCTCCTTTTTAGAGTATAAACACACAAAGCTGGAATATTGCTTAGGTTCACGTTTCATATTTATCTTTTCTGACTTCAAATTATAAAGACAAAGAAGTGAGGAAGACACTAGCCATATTTCTTCAGAGTTTCACAGTTGTTTCTCTTTTTCACTCCCATCTCCTAGTGGAGTTCCTGGAATTCAGCTTGGCTGTCGCTAGACCATGCTGACATCTCTTCTTAAGGGCAGTGATGAGGAGAGATTAGACATCTTTCATTACTGTTCTCGTTCAAAGATTAGCACATATTTATTTCAACTTTGATTTGAAACCTAAATCTCCTTGGGTAAAGAGGATTCAGAATCAGAGATACACAGTGCCCCCCCCCCCCTTTATAGATGGTAAGGACTTACTTCTGTGAATATTCTGTGGGGGGCATTCTGTGGGGGGCATTCAGGAAAGAAGAAAAAGGTAGAAGAGAGGAGGAAAAAACAAAACAGTTGCTAAGCCAAGAGTCTAGAAATTACCCCAGGCTCCCTGGGGCTTTTTCTCTTGAGGTCCCTTCTTTGGGACCCACAGTGTGACTTAAGAGGATCACTAAAGAATCAAATAGCTGTAGATGGTTCAGCAATTTTTGAGCCAGCTAGGTGCTGAAACCCTATATTTATTTGAAAGATAGCAGACATACTGGCTTCTTCTCCACAAGGCTAACAATGAATATTGTTAAGGAGATTTTATTTTATTTTGTTTGTTTTTTTGTTTATTTATTTATTTGGCTGCACCGCAAGGCTTGTGGGATCCTAGTTCTGTGACCAGGGACTGAACCTGGGCCCTCGGAAGTGAAGGTGCGGGGTTCTAACCACTGGACTGCCAGGGAGTTCCCAGGAGTTTTTTTTTTTTTTTTTTTTTTTTGCTTACTAGATTACTGGTTTATTATAAACGCATATAACTCAGGAACAGCCAGATTGAAGAGATGCAGAGGGCAAGGTATGGGGAAAGGCTGCGGAGCCTCTATGCCCTCTCCGAGTGCAACACTCTCCCCAAAGCTCCATGCGTTCACCAACCCAGAAGCTCTCTGAACCTCCTTTTTTTGTTGTTTTTATGGAGGCTTCATTGCATAGGAATGGTTGATGAAATCATTGGCCATTGGACCTCCAGCCTCTCTCCCTTTCCCAGAGGTCAAGGGTGGAACTGAAAGTTCCAACTCTGTCTTCAAGGTTGGTTCCCTGACAACCAGCCCCCATCCTTAGGTGCTTTCCAAAAGTCATCTCATTAACAAAAACTTAGTTGTGGTGAAAAAGGGCTTGTTATGAATAACAGGACACCTTTATGGCTCTGAGATACTTTCAGGAACTAAGGATAGAGACCAAATATTATGACAAAAGATGCTGTTATTGCCCAGGAAGTTCCCAGGGTTTGGGGAACTGTGAGCCAGGAACTGTGGATGAAGACTAAACATATATGAAAACATATTTTGGCCGCCTGACCAAATATACATGTTTCTTATAAATCACAATATTGCACGTGGCAAAATAGACTTTGTAGATGTGATTATGGTAAGGATCTTGAGATGGGGAGTTTATCCTGGAATATTTGAGTGGGCAATGTCATCACAGGGTCCTTACAACACTCGGAGTCAGAGAAGGAGATGTCATGATGGAAACAGAGGTTGGAGAGATGCAGGGAAGGATTGTTACCGAGCCGGTTGCCCGACGTGTACAGAAGCCAGTACTATGGCGCTGGCTTTGGAGGAAAGGAAGAGCTTTAACGCGAGGCTGATGGGCAAGAGGACAGGAGGCAGGACTCAAATCTGTCTTTCCCATCCAGAGTTCAGGGCAAAATTTAAGGGCGAACTTGGCAAAAGCTGATTGGCTAGTCTCAACTCATCCATCTGGAAGCCATTTTTCCTTATTGAAGGACTTCTTACTTTGTAAAGGGCTCCAGTGGCACCGTTTCTATTCTTTGAGTTCTGTAGACTCAAGATTTTTGGTTCCGGGGTCATCCTGGAGCCATGGGTTCCCGTCTTGCACATGCATAGTGCTGTCTCTGTGAAATAACTACAGGTGTGAATACTCAACAACCTGTTTTAAGGAAGCAAAGCCAGTTTTTGCTGGTCAATGTGTTATGTGCTATTTCAATTTCCCCTTATTTCTTTATACATTCCTCAATTTTGAGGGAAATAGAGTGCTTCCTGCTGATTAGGAGCATGGTTTTTTATAAGAGGAACAAAATTGTTTTGCACTTAATTGTAAATATTCCCGAGTCCCACCTTGAACTCTTAAGTCTTAGGCCATCATCGTGTGAGTGGGGAGGCCTATTAAATATATGAGACAGACAATAAGTACAAAATTTGGTGAGTCCTGTGAAGGCGTCTACAAATGCCAGCAAATAGCTGTAATTTCTCATGGCTCTTGGCCTAACAGTCAAGGCTATTTGCAAACCATCCCCAGGAGATTTTAAAAAGTACAACTCTGCAGCCTTGGGCTTCCCCATATTCTTTCCCTCCACCCCTCCATTCTCTTTTTTCTCCCTTCTTTCGGTACCCTTCAATATTGGCTGAGTGCCAGGCACTGTGTTAGGAGATGCAGGTAAAATGATGCCTGGGGCAGACCTCTTTTTCTGTCTTCATAGAGCCCCAGTCTCAGGGGGAAGACAGATGGGTAGACAGGAGATTACAACATGGTACTCAGCGTTCCCTGAGAGGGCAAGGGGAACACCAAGGCCTCTGGTGCTGGGAAGACTTCCTGACTGGGGCAAAGGCAGGAGGCTCCAGGCTTCTTTTCTCTTCTCCTGCCTTCTTCCTTCCCCTTTCCTTCCATCATTTCTTCCCGTTTTCTCAGATTATCTTGAATATTTGTCCGAACTGAAACTGTGTCTTCAATAACTACTTTTTTATTATTAAACATAAGGCACGATTTGTAATATTTTCCTCCAAGTCTTTAACTTGGAAGGAGATTTATCTCAGGTTCTAAATGCTGCTTTTAAAGAAATACCGACTCGTTTTTCATTGAGAGAAAGAGGATAATAAATAAGCTACATTTCTTTTCAAAATTCATCAGCGTAGCTCTCTGAGCAATTCACGCTGTTCATTTCATTCTCTAGTTTGAGAACCTGGCCTCACAATGAAAAATTATGCCCAAACATCCTTGAAACTGTATTTTCTCTTTAGTATAGGCAGGAGCTAAAGTGTCTTCAGATCCAAAATGCTATTTATTCCGTGTTTGACACGTACAAATCCTCTTTGGTAAAATGTCATTAGGGAGGCATATTGAGCTGTGTGCCCTCCGTTGATAGGTATTTTTCAGCTTTTATCACTGTCTGTGTCAGAAAATTAAGTGTAATCTAGGGTGCTTTCATTCCTTTGTTAACTCTAGTGGGTATATTTTATATTAGGGAATTTAGTACAACATTTTGCCTTGGAGAAATGCATGTCCCTTTCCACTCGGACAGCCTCAGCCTGCTCTGTCTGGAGGGCTGTGACTGAAAAGCCTTTTGCCCACCCTCTGGTTGAAAGTCCTCTGCTGATGGGTAGCAGGAATGGTTCTCAGAGATTCGCCTCATTTGCAGTTCTGTTTTGCAGAGAGAGTGTATCTTCTATTTGCAGGGTGACTATTTGCCGGAAATTTTATGGGAACACCGCCTGAAAATCTGGGTATGCTTTTTGGGTGCCTTTTCCTGATTTCATCTGATGATTTTCATTCTCTGTGATTCATGCCCCAAGGTTCTCAGTTAATTCTGGCATATCACCCACAGAGTAACATCCCATAAGCAAAGGGCCCATTAGCATGTGTCTGCCTGCTGCCCTGTGCTGATAGAAATCCTCTGGAAGAACCTTGGACTTGGCCGTTGCTCCACTCTGGTGTGGAAAGGTGTTGGAAGGCCGCCTGCCTGACAGTGAGCGCCTTGCATGTCACCAGCCATAGCTCCCTAAATTTGCACAATGCTGATGCTTTGTACCAACTCATTTATTGACAACATTTACTGGAAAAGAAACGTACTTGGCCTCCATGAGTTTATCATATTACTTGTTATTCAGGGCAGAAGCAGTGGGACAGAAAGCAAATTCTTTTTGTATGCACCTACACTCCTCAAAGATGAAAACAGTGTAGAGATTGTTCATTGTAGGTACATTCTTTCATGTTTGTAAAGAATTTCTAAGTAAATGCTGGAACTTCCTACCAGAAATCTAATACTAATTCGTTCTAATTAGTCAACCTTTAGTATAAGAAGAATATGATGGATATGTTTTGCTGGGGTCAGGGGAAAGAGAGCATAGATGCTGGAGGTCCCCTTAGCAGCCTGAAGGTACATAGAACTTGGGGAGGGTCTTTGGGCCAAGATTGGCAGTTTGGGAACAATTGCTTTTAGGAAGGAACAGCTAAAAGGTTTGGAAGTATGGAAAAAAGCAGTGATGGTGATGGGAAATGAACCCCCCTAAATACAGCTACCAATTACACTACTCACGTCCTGTCAATTTTTTTTTATATCCTCTGATTAAAGTGGCTAAAACGTCGTTTTATCTGAAAGTATTAAAGCGAAGTAAAAATGGAATGTTTAATTCTGACAGTTCTCAACAGAAGCTATTGGTTACCATTATTTATTTGGAGATACTGTTGTCCCTTGAGCAACACCGGTTTGAACCGTGAGGGTCCGCTTATATGCGGATTTTTTGTCAATAGTAAATACTACAGTACTGCATGGTCCATAGATGGTTGAATTCACCAGAGCAGAACCACGGATGTGGTGGAACCTCATATAAGGAGGGCCGACTCTAAGTTATGTTTGGGTTTTGGACTGTGCAGAGGTGCCCTAACCCCCTCGTTGTTCAAGGGAATCAAATCCAACAATACATTACAAGGATCATACACCACGATCAAGTGGGATTTATCCCAGGGATGCAAGGATTTTTCAGTATCCTCAAATCAATCAGTGTGATACACCACATTAACAAGTTGAAGAATAAAAAACATATGATCATCTTAATAGTTGCAGAAAAGGCTTTTGATAAAATTCAACATCCCTTTATGATAAAAACTCTCCAGAAGGTGGGCATAGAGGGAACATACCTCAATCTAATAAAGGTGTCCTGAAATTCTTAAGTAATCGAGTCTGTGAAAATCTTTTTATGGGACTGTGTAAGAGTATGTCGTTTGCATAATGACATATGTGAGCCCTGATTTGTTAGGATTTGGGGAGCTGGTTCTTCAGATTGAATAAGGTAGCACTTCTTCGTGAAGCTGCTTCAATTACCGAAAATTGAGGCTTTGCTTCTTTCAGTGTACTTCACTAACATTATAGCCTTTTAGAGTATAAAGGGGATTTAGTTATCTGCCCTAAGTTCCTCATTAAGGAAACAAAAACAAAAACAAAAACAACTAATCTGTTCAGAGGAAAAAAAGGAAGGAGAACAAACCCTAGTACTAGCTCTGGGCTAATCATTTCAGATCACTAACTTATTTAATCTTAACCTTGTGTGATAACTATTATCCTCATTTCACATATTGGGAAACTGATACTCAGAAAGGTTAAGGAGCTTGCCCAGGGAAACATAGCACAAGGCAGAGATGAGTTTTAAATTTAGATCTCTCTAGTGTCAGTGCCCATACTCTTTCTACTACCCCAAGTTAAGGCCATTCAACTAGTTAGTGTTAAAGAGAATGGGCCAGAACCCAGGTATCTTACTCCCCTAAACAGTGATCTTTCTAATATATGATACTACTTAACTTGGAAAAATTTGAACATATATGCCAATTGTAAAAAAGATTAATATAGAATTCCACTTTCTTAATTTTTTCAAAAGTAAAACTAATTTTTCTTGAGACTGTAATTTCACAATCCTCCCTCCCTTTTTTTTTTTTAAAGCTTTGTTTTTTTCATAGAAGCTAATTGAACTTTCAGACACTTCAGTAACTTAATTTTAATCTCTGGTTGCTCTTCTGTATGTATTTCTTTTCTGTTCAGATGATGAGTATGCAATTGTGGTTACCCTGATTAATGTTTTACATATTTCGCCAGGCATTCATACAGAGTTGACTAAAATATAAGTTACCCTTGGCTTCAGAAAACTTCTGGCATTTAGAAACACGCACAAAATATACCCCTTGGTAAGCAGTGTTCCAACTTACAATTTTCTTCCTTTTAAGGAAGGGGGGGAGAGAAAGAGACATTTTCCAGGGAGATTTTGGTTACAGTAGAGACACTGGTTTGAAACCATTATTTTTTCCATTTCAGCCTTTTCCTCAGCATAGGAGAAGTTAAAAAATAGATGTATTCAGGTGTTTTTAACATGATGAGCTGGAATGGAATGCAGAATCAGCTCTTTTTTCCTCTTTATCTCTGAGCAAAAATATTACCATATCTTAAATTGCTTTGGGTCAGAACACTGTTTGTTGAATTATTCAACAGTTTGAACTGGTAGAATTAGAGGATTCATTAGACCGAAGGTCAAAAGTTAAGTTTAAAACATTTCTTTATAGTTATGATATGATTCACAATGTTGACAGATTCCAGAACGGCCGCAGGAGCTGAGAGATGTGTGGTCTTAATGAGCTAAAAACACTCTTTTGCCTGGCCATTTAGCCCCTCGACCACTCAGAAGTACCCTGAATTCAAATCACTTAGGTCTGTGTTAGATCTGTAGGCAAGTGTGTACTGGGTAATACTCCCACTGGTTCTTTTCACAAGATATTCACATGAGACTGGAAATTGCTCTACTGATTTATTTTCATTTTCCTGGTTTATCCACATCCCACGAAAAAATGAATCTGGTTCATACTGGGTCGTATAATTGGAACAAACAGAACTTTCTGCTCTTCAGTTCATCTTTCAGTTATTTGTTGAAAGAGCGTATGGCTTGAAGTCATAAGATGGAAACTGTATTGAGCAGATTTCTCATTAGAAGGATGGCAAAAGAAAGGGTAATATAGCAATATTGTGCATATACCGAGTACCAGGTGCTCTTGGGCAATAAAATATTTACCTGCCTTCTTCCTTATTCATGTGTATACAGAGGGTACTTAGTGTTGAGTATCACCATTTTAGAAATGGGTAAGACGATTTGCAGAATCAAACCAAGAACACTGTTCTATTGTCACCAGTCTGCCCGCTATGACCCACTTCCCCTTCCCATTTGGCAACTTTGGCAATTTGGAAAGTTGGGCTTTGGGAAGAGTTCTACCTTACACCCTCTGGTGCTACCCACGATTTCATTTTCTTGCTGTCGGTTGAAACTCACTTGGTTTAACATGCATTAAATTACTAGCTTGGACACTTCAGAAATAATGGATGGTGAAGCCATCTGAAGAATAAGATGTTCCCTTACTACTTTGGCTGTAGCCACTCTCCTCTCCATTAAGGCTCTTTCTCTCCAGGTGACTGATGACATCTTGTTGATCTGTATTTTAAGACTCTAAGCTGCCAAAGGTGGTGAGATTTCTCAGCAGCTTTTGGTATAGGTGGCCACTTCCCTTGCCTTGAAACACTTTCATTTTTGGTCTTCAGTAATATTACCCTGCCCTGGCTTTCCTCCCACTGCACTGGCCATTCGTTCTTGGTCTCCTTTATTGACGCTCCTACCAACCTCTAAATATTGAGTGTTTCAGGGCTTGAACTTGGACCCTCTTCTGTCTTTATCTGCAGTCTCCTTCCTTACCTCTAGTGATATCATTTAACATTGCTTTTAATACCATCTATAGGTTACTCTTAAATTTATATATCCCATTGAACTCCCATTTGGATGGCTGAGGGATGTATACATATGTGGCTAAAGAGAACTAATGTTCTCCCTGTCCCCACCCTGAAAGCTGCTTTTACCCCAGTCTTTTCAACCTCCATAAATGGCACCATCGTCTACCCATTTTCTCAGGCTAAAAGCCTAGGAATCATCCTCAAGTCCTCTCTTTCCCTCATTTCCCACATCCACACCATTATCCAATCCTGTCTGTTTTACTTCCAGAATATATCCTGAACCTGACCACTTCTCACCGTTTCCATTGTTCCAGCCCTTGTTCAGGGGCTCGACATCTCTTCCCTGGACCACTGCAGCGGCTCCCGTCCAGGAGCGGACTCCCTGCCTCCAGTCTCCCATTCTTAAAATTCATCCTCCACACTGAGCCAGAGTGTTGATCAGTACACATCACTGTCTTGCTTATAGCCTTCCAGTGGCTTCCCATTGATATAGGTATAAAATTTAGACTCCTTACTCTAGCCTCAAGGTTCCTTGTGACCTGGCTCCTGTCTGTCTCTCTGATTTCCTCTCCCTTCACCATCTCTCTGGTTATCATGGCACACAGGCCTTTTCTCTGTCACGTAAACCTCCAAAATGTCCTGCCCAATCACCTTTGTCTCTGCTGCTCCTTCATTGTAGTTCCTTTTCCTCCAAGTCTTTCATCTTCTGCTTTTTATCATTTATGTCTTGACTTACCCCCTTCCAAGCAGCCACGCCTGACTGTCCTAGTTGAAGTGATCCCTCTTCAAACTTCTCTCTTCGAAAGATCCTATTTCATCTTCTTCACAGCACATTTTAGTACTTGAAATGATTGTGTTTATATAGTCTACTCTCTGTCTTCCACCACAAGAACTTCTGGTCCTTGGGGGCCTGTCTATGGGGTTCACTGCTGTTCCCTCAGTGCCCAGAACAACAGTGCTTGGTACATAGTAGCTGCTCAATAAACACCGGTCGATTATATTTGCCTCTTGGTTTCTGTAGCTCTTTTGATTTATCTTTTAAAAAGAGAGGTAACAACTCCCTTTGATATGCTGGACTGAGTAAATTAGATTTGCCCCATTCATCTAAAGAAATTATCATGCCAGAGCCTATTAATCTTTTTTTTGTTTTTGAATTTTATTTTATTTTTTATACAGGAGGTTCTTACTAGTTATCTGTTTTATACATATTAGTGTATATATGTCAATCCCAATCTCCCAGTTCATCCCACTCCCCATGCCCCTTTCCCCCCTTGCTGTCCATATGTTGTTTCTCTATGTCTGTGTCTCTATTTCTGCCTTGCAAACTGGTTCATCTGTACCATTTTTCTAGATTCCACATATATGCGTTAATCTATGATATTTGTTTTTCTCTTTCTAACTTACGTCACTCTGTATGACAGTCTCTAGGTCCACCCACGTCTCTACAAATGACCCAATTTCGTTCCTTTTTATGGCTGAGTAATATTCCATTGTGTATATGTACCACATCTTCTTTATCCATTTGTCCGTTGATGGGCATTTAGGTTGCTTCCGTGACCTGGCTATTGTAAATAGTGCTGCAATGAACATTGTGGTGTATGTGTCTTTTTGAATTATGGTTTTTTCTGGGTATATGCCCAGTAGTGGGATTGCTGGGTCATATGGTGGTTCTATTTTTAGTTTTTAAGTAACCTCCATACTATTTTCCATAGTGGCTGTATCAATTTACATTCCCACCAACAGTACAAGAGGGTTTCCTTTTCTTCACACCCTCTCCAGCATTTGTTATTTGTAGATTTTCTGATGAAGCCCATTCTGACCAGTGTGAGGTGACACCTCATTGTAGCTTTGATTTGCATTTCTCTAATGATTAGTGATGTTGAGCATCTTTTCCTGGGTTTGTTGGCAATCTGTATATCTTCTTTGGAGAAATGTCTATTTAGGTCTTCTGCTCATTTTTGGATTGGGTTGTTTGTTTTTTAAATATTGACCTGTTTATATATTTTGGAGACTAAACCTTTGTCCATCGATTCGTTTGCAAATATTTTCTCCCATTCTGAGGGTTGTCTTTTCGTCTTCTTTATAGTTTCCTTTGCTGTGCAAAAGCTTTTAAGTTTCATTAGGTCCCATTTGTTTGTTTTTGTTTTTATTTCCATTACTCGAGCAGGTGGGTCAAAAAAAATCTTGCTGTGATTTATGTCAAAGAGTGTTCTTCCTATGTTTTCCCCTAACAGTTTTATAGTGTCCATTCTTACATTTAGGTCTTTAATCCATTTTGAGTTTATTTTTGTGTATGGTGTTAGGGAGTGTTCTAATTTCATTCTTTTACATGTAGCTGTCCAGTTTGCCCAGCACCACTTACTGAAGGACAGCCTTTTCTCCATTGTTTATCCTTGCTTCCTTTGTCATAGATTCGTTGACCATAGGTGCATGGGTCTATCTCTGGGATTTCTCTTCTGTTCCATTGATCTGTATTTTTGTTTTTGTGCAGGTGCCATATTTTCTTGATTACTCTAGCTTTGTAGCATAGTCTGAAGCCAGGGAGTCTGATTCCTCCAGCTCCGTTTTTTTCTTTCTCAAGTTTGCTTTGGCTATTCGGGGTCTTTCGAACACACAAATTTTAAGATTTTTTGATCTAGTTCTGTAAAAAATGCCATTGGTAATTTGATAGGGATTGCATTGAATCTGTAGATTGCTTTGAGTAGTGTAGTTCTTTTCACAATAGTGATTCTTCCAATCCAAGAACATGGTATGTCTCTCCATCTGTTTGTGTAATCTTTGATTTCTTTCATCAGTGTCATAGTTTTCTGAGTACAGGTCTTTTACCTCCTTAAGTAGGTTTATTCCTAGGTATTTTATTCTTTTTGTTGCAATGGTGGATGGGATTGTTTCCTTAATTTTCTTTCTGATCTTTCATTGCTAGTGTATAGGAAAGCAAGAGATTTCTGTGCATTAATTTTGTATCCTGTAACTTTACCAAATTCATTGATTAGCTCTAGTAGTTTTCTGGTGGCATCCTTAGAATTCTCTATGTATAATATCATGTCATCTGCAAACAGTGACAGTTTTTCTTCTTCGTTTCCTATTTAGATTCCTTTTATTTCTTTTTCTTCTCTGATTGCCGTGGCTAGGACTTCCAAAACTATGTTGAATAGTAGTGGCAAGAGTGGATATCCTTGTCTTCTTCCTATTCTTAGAGGAAATGCTTTCAGTTTTTCACCATTGAGAATGATGTTTGCTGTGGGTTTTTCATCTATGGCCTTCATTATGTTGAGGTAGTTTCCCTCTACGCCCACTTTCTGGAGAGTTTTTATCATAAATGGGTGTTGAATTTTGTCAAAAGCTTTTTCTGCATCTATTGAGATGATCATATGGTTTTTATTCTTCAATTTGTTAATATGGTGTATCACACTGGTTATTTGCATATATTGAAGAATCCTTGCATCCCTGGGATAAATCCCACTTGATCATGGTGTATGATCCATTTAATATGTTGTTGGATTCTGTTTTGCTAGTATTTTGTTGAGGATTTTTGCGTCTATATTCATCAGTGATATTGGTGTGTAATTTTCTTTTTTTGTAGTACCTTTGTCTGGTTTTGGTATCAGAGTGATGGTGGCCTCGTAGAACGAGTTTGGGAGTGTTCCTCCCCGTGCAATTTTTTGGAAGAGTTTGAGAAGGATAGGTGTTAGCTCTTCTCTAAATGTTTGCTAGAATTCACCTGTGAAGACATCTGGTCCTGGGCTTTTGTTTGTTGGAAGATTTTTAATCACAGTTTCAATTTCATTACTTGTGATTGATCTGTTCGTATTTTCTTTTTTTTAAAAAATAAATTTATTTATTTATTTTTGGCCATGTTGGGTCTTCGTTTCTGTGCAAGGGCTTTCTCCAGTTGCGGTGAGCGGGGGCCACTCTTCATTGCGGTGCGCGGGCCTCTCACTCTCGTTGCGGAGCACAGGCTCCAGACGCGCAGGCTCAGTAGTTGTGGGTTAAGGGAGTAGCCACTCCGTGGCACGTGGGAGCTTTCCGGACTGGGGCACGAACTCGTGTCCCCTGCATTGGCAGGTGGATTCCTAACCACTGCGCCACCAGGGGAGCCCTGTTCGTATTTTCTTTTTCATCCTGCTTCAGTCTCAGAAGGTTATACCTTTCTAAGAATTTGTCCATTTCTTCAAGGTTGTCCATTTTATTGGCATAGAGTTGCTTGTAGTAGTTTCTTATGGTGCTTTGTATTTCTGTGGTGTCTTTTGTAACTTCTCCTCTTTTATTTCTAATTTTATTGATTTGAGTCCTCTTCTTCATTATGAGTCTGGCTAATGGTTTATCAGTTTATTTTATCTTCTCAAAGAACCGGCTTTTAGTTTTATTGATCTTTACTCTTGTTTTCTTTGTTTCTATTTCATTGATTTCTGCTCTGATCTTTATGATTTCTTTCCTTTTGCTAACTTTGTGTTTTTTTTGTTCTTCTTTCTCTAGTTCCTTTAGGTGTAAGTTTAGATTGTTTATTTGAGATTTTTCTTGTTTCTTGAGTTAAGATTTTATTGGTATAAACTTCCCTCTTAGAACTGCTTTTGCTGCATCCCATAGATTTTGGATCGTTGTGTTTTCATTGTCATTTGTCTGTAGGTATTTTTTGATTTCCTCTTTGATTTCTTCAGTGATCTCTTGTTTATTTAGCAACATATTGTTTAGCCTCCATGTGTTTGTGATTTTTACATTTTTTTACCTGTACTTTATTTCTAATCCCATAGCGTTGTGGTCAGAAAAGATGCTTGATATGATTTCAATTTTTCTTAAATTTACTGAGACTTCATTTGTGACCCAAGATATGATCTATCCTGGAGAATGTTCCATGTGCACTTGAGAAAAAAATGTAATCTGCTGTTTTCAGATGGAATGTCCTGTAAATATCAATTAAATCTATCTGGTCTATTGTGTCATTTAAAGTTTGTGTATCCTTATTAACTTTCTGTCTGGATGATCTGTCCATTGGTGTAAGTGAGGTGTTAAAGTCCCCCACTATTATGTTACTGTTGATTTCATCTTTTATAGCTGTTAGCATTTGCCTTATATATTGAGGTGCTCTTATGTTGGGTGCCTATATGTTTATAATTGTTATATCATCTTCTTGGATTGATCCCTTGATCATTATGTATTTTCCTTCCTTGTCTCTTGTAACATTTTAAATTTTAAAGTCTATTTTATCTGATATGAGTATTGTTACTCCAGCTTTCTTTTGATTTCCTTTTACATGAAATATCTTTTTCTGTCCCTTCACTTTCAGTTTGTATGTGGTCCTAGGTCTGAAGTGGGTCTTTTGTAGACAGCATATATACGGTCTTGTATTTTTTTTTTTAATTTTTAAATTTTTTTGGCTACATTGTGTCTTTATTGCTGCACACGGGCTTTCTCTAGTTGTAGTGAGCAGGGGCTACTCTTCGTTGTGGTGTGCGGGCTTCTGATTTGTGGTAGCTTCTCTTGTTGCAGAGCATGGGCTCTAGGCACACGGCCTTCAGTAGTTGCAGCACACAGGCTCAATATTTGTGTCTCGCGGGCTCTAGAGCACAGGCTCAATAGTTTTGGTGCTCAGGCTTAGTTGCTCTGTGGCTTGTGGGATCTTCCTGGACCAGGAATCGAACCTGTGTCCCCTGCAGTGGCAGGCAGATTCTTAACCACTGCTCCACCAGGGAAGAACCTGGGTCTTGTTTTTGTATCCATTCAGCGAGCCTGTGTCTTTTAGTTGGAGCATTTAATCCATTCATGTTTAAGGTAATTATCGATATGTACGTTCCTATTACCATTTTCTTAATTGTTTTGGGTTTGTTTTTTAGGTCCTTTTCTTCTCTTGTGTTTCCCACTTAGAGAAGTTTCTTTAACATTTGTTGTAGAGCTGGTTTGGTGGTGCTGAATTCTCTTAGCTTTTGTTTGTCTGTAAAGCTTTTGATTTCTCCGTCGAATCTGAATGAGATCCTTGCCGGGTAGAGTAATCTTGGTTGTAGGTTCTTCCCTTTCATCACTTGAAATATATCATGCCACTCCCTTCTGGCTTGTAGAGTTTCTGCTGAGAAATCAGCTGTTAACCTTATGGGAGTTCCCTTGTATGTTATTTGTCGTTTTTTGCTTGTTGCTTTTAATAATTTTTCTTTGTCTTTAATTTTTTTCAATTTGATTACTATGTGTCTCAGCGTGTTTTTCCTTGGGTTTCTCCTGCCTGGGACTCTCTGCGCTTCCTGGACTTGGGTGGCTCTTTCCTTTCCCATGTTAGAGAAGTTTTTGACTATAATCTCTTCAGATATTTTCTCGGGTACTTTCTCTCTCTCTTCTCCTTCTGGGACCCCTATAATGTGAATGTTGTTGCGTTTAATGTTGTCCCAGAGGTCTCTTAGGCTGTCTTCATTTCTTTTCATTCTTTTTTCTTTTTTTTTTTTTTTCTGTTCCACAGCAGTGAATTCCACTGTTCTGTCTTCCAGGTCACTTATCTGTTCTTCTGCTTCAGTTATTCTGCTGTTGTTTCCTTCTAGTATATTTTTCATTTCAGTTATTGTATTGTTCATCTCTGTTTGTTTGTTCTTTAATTCTTCTAGGTGTTTGTTCTTTAATTTTTCTAGGTCTTTGTTAAACTTTTCTTGCATCTTCTCGATCTTTGCCTCCATTCTTTTTCCGAGGTCCTGGATCATCTTCACTATCATTATTCTGAGTTCTGTTTCTGGAAGATTGCCTATCTCCACTTCATTTAGTTGTTTTCCTGGGGTGTTATCTTGTTCCTTCATCTGGTACACAGCCCTCTGCCTTTTCATCTTGTCTATCTTTCTGTAAATGTGTTTTTTGTTCCACAGGCTGCAGGATTGTGGTTCTTCTTGCTTCTGCTGTCTCCCTTCTGGTTGATTAGGCTATGTAAGAGGCTTGTGCATGCTTCCTGATGGAGGGACTGGTGGAGGGTAGAGCTGGGTGTTGCTCTGGTGGGCAGAGCTCAGTAAAACTTTAATCAGCTTGTCTGATGATGGGTGAGGCTGAGTTTCCTCCCTGTTGGTTGTTTGGCCTGAGGTGCCCCAGCAGTGGATGCTACGGCCTCTTTGGTGGGGTTAATGGCAGACTCTGGGAGGGCTCACACCAAGGAGTACTTCCCAGAACTTCTGCTGCCAGTGTCCTTGTCCCCACGGTGAGCCACAGCCCCCCCACCCCCCGCCTCTGCAGGAGACCCTCCAACACTAGCAGGTAGGTCTGGTTCAGTCTCCTATGGGGTCACTGCTCCTTCCCCTGGGTCCCGATGGGCACACTACTTTGTGTGTGCCCTCCAAGAGTGGAGTCTCTGTTTCTCTAGTCCTGTCAAAGTCCTACAATCAAATCCCACTAGCCTTCAAAGTCTGATTCTCTGGGAATTGCTCCTTCCACTGCTGGACCCCCAGGTTGGGAACCCTGACGTGGGGCTCAGAACCTTCACTCCAGTGGGTGGACTTCTGTGGTATAATTGTTCTCCAGTTTGTGAATCACCCACCTAGCGGTTATGGAATTTGATTTTATTGTGATTGTGCCCCTTCTACCATCTCACTGCGGCATCTCCTTTGTCTTTGGATGTGGGGTATCTTTTTTGGTGAGTTCCAGTGTCTTCCTGTCAATGATTGTTCAGTTGTTAGTTGTGATTCCGGTGCTCTCGTGAGAGGGAGTGAGCACACGTCCTTCTACTCTGCCATCTTGAACCAATCCTCCCCTATTAATCTTTTTTATGTAACTTGCCTTTTTCTGTCTTCTTCTTTTACCCATTTGGAAGTGGATTTATTTTATGTCTCACTATGGTTGTCCCATTTTTAACCTGTGCATGGCAACTCTTGGAAGCAGACTCTACTAATCTCTCTCCCTCCTCTCCTGAATTGGGAGTGGCTTGCCTTAAGATTGCATCTTTTTTATTATATAGCTGTGTAAGAATTTAGATCAATTCTCTCAAGCAGTCATCCTCCTCCACCTTACTTCTCTTGGGTTGCAGAAGGAGAAATCCCTGGCTTATTCATCAAAGAGAGCCCTTTTATTGATGTCTTTGTAAATTCCTGCTCACATCAGATGTAGAGGTGATTATGGGAAGGAACAGTGAAGCCACTGAAAGGTATTAGAGGAGAAATTGAGGGCGGGTACCATTGTTCACTGTACCCTACTTCCATGGGAGTCCCACCTGGTTGCAGATGACCAAGCAGGATAGAAGTCTAGCATGTAAGGCTGAGTGGCCTTTACCATCTTTCTGGCTAAGGGCTCTCTGTTCCAGCATAAAAGTTTGCATTCACATGGCACTGTTAGACTACTTTCTGAGTTCCTCGTAAATGTGTGACATTTTGTGAGTTACTGAGTAGTCGTGGTGACAGTGGTTGGGAAGATAACTGAGACATGGATCATGTGCTCAGGGAGCTCTTCATTAATAAGTATGGAAATAATCAACATAAAGGGCATAATATGATTTAGGCCAGAAGAAAGAAAGAAGCAAAATATGGTGGGTATTTGAAATGGGGGAGATTACATGTAGGTTGGAGGAGGATGGGGGAGAATGAAGAGGGAAGGCTGCATTGAAGAGGGGCCATTTGAGGAGCTCATGTGGTATGGGGGTGGGGCAGCCAGGGAAAATGTGCCTCAAATGACTGAAATGTTAAGGAAGGGTAGTCCTCAGGTGTCCTTCACTTCTGTCATTGTAAATGACCTTGGACAACCTTGTTAAAGAAAGGATTGCCAAGGAAGCCTGCTAGACCTTTTGCAAAAGTCAGATCTGTTGAGCCCAATAAAGTATTGATCTGCAAACCTCCTGTCTAGCTTCAGATGGAGATCTGACCCTACACCTTGTCAGTATTGTATCTGTCAGCAGGGAAACTGGGCGAAGCCTCAGCCATGTACTCTGAGGTCCACTTTTTTTTTTCAGTAGATAATCTTATTTACATTAATACAGAATCAGTTTACATTCTTGGATCTGATACTAGTAGATGCTTTATTTTAGTAAATTATGAAGGAAAACAAAAAGGAAATTAATCAGAAGTGTTCTCCATGAACCTGTCGTACCACAGCAGGAGGATCTGGAAACACAACGGAACTGGCACATCCTTCAAGTCCTGGCTGGGGAAACAGTGTTTTGCTTTGGCTGGATGATGGAGAACTTTCTACTGCTGTGACTATGCTTTCCTTTTCTGAACAAACATTAATGCAGAAAAACATGATCGTCAGCATTAAATAATTTAAACACACTTCTGAAAACAGAAGTCAGCAGTGTGAGTCGTTTCCCTAAGTCATATTTTCGTGTATCGCCTTCTACTGACATGCCACTGATGGGTACCCCCTGTACCCCTACTTACGTCATATTTTCCTTTAAATCAGTCCTCTGTTTTACTTAAGTAAATCGAATCTCATCCTAAATAGTATCTGGAAATCATGAGTCTGATGTACCATATGTTTACACAAATTATAAACCACCTACCATTCATCTCATGTGTTTTGTGATGCTGAGATGCCGAATTTGTTTGTACAGAACTTATGTCTTCTGCCTTTAAAATCATTTCAGCTTTGGGGGAAAAATAAAATTACTTCTTCACCATCTTTGTAGCAGTCCTATTAAGCCCTACGCCTTCATCTCTACCCCCTCCCCCTGCTGTCATCCTCGCCCCACCCTTCCAGATTCTGTAACATTCTAAGCCTGCAGGGATCGTGGAGGACATAATAAAAAAGATCTTGGGTATTTTAGGATTTGAAGTGCAGTGAAAGGAAATTACCGACACACTGAGTCGCCATTTAATGGGAGATGGTGATATCAATCTGGTAATGTTTCCTACGGTCCTAGTTGTGATAACTGTATAATATCATACGCTTTATCAAAATAATTTAAAAGCTGGCAAATGAAGTTGTTATGGAGCCTCTGTGTAAAATGAAACGAAAGTCAGAGGGTCTAGAAGTTGGTGAAGGAGGAAGAACAGACTATATTCAGTCCTACAGGACCAAATTAGAGGAGAACTATAAAGCTCTGTAGCCAGAATAGATTTCTGAAAGTCAAGTTCATGTTGACATGGGGCTCTGAGTCTCTGGGCTCTGTTATTCTACAGAGAGTAAAAAATGATGCTCTCATCCCCTCATTTGTTTTAACCATTATTATTCTTCTCAGCTGATGTAAGTTAGCATGCAAAGTTGCTTGATTTGTAGACTGTGATTAAGTTTACTAGAACATTTCTGGTATAATAAACCGACTTTATGAGGGGCCTGCTATCAGCAGCTTGCACGTTTAGTGCATAGCTCAACACATTGGTTTTTATAGCCCATAATGAAATGTCTGCTGTTATCAAAAATTTAATGAAAATTATGATGGTATCTCTCAGCGTCCTTATTAAAAAATCAGGTCTTGATATTTCTAAAACTTTCATTATTACTTTAATCAGTTTGTACTTCCATTGTCTTTCTTGGGCACTAAAATTCTTGAAGTTTCACATTTTTGTCGGTATTGTTTTGTCACTGTTTTCTTCACATGCATAATCTAGAACATGATTATTGAGGAACGGTGGAGCATCATTAAGGGAGATTTCTCTTTCTTTTTTTTGGAAAATAAGCATAAGTTGGAAAATCACGCTCCTGTGTTTTCCTTTACTCTCATATTACTACCACACTTTACTTCCTGTCCGACACTGGATGTGTGGGTTTTCCACACAGCAGGCATTTCTGCAACACCAGCTGGGTGTCCTACAGTTCAGCTCAGTTCTGACACTATCTACCTGGAGGTAGCATCACATCCCTCAAGTTGAGGATTCAGTTTCACAAGACTGCCTTCACTTAGGCACAAGTGGCACGTCTCACGTTGTCATCTGTACTTCTGACGGACTAGGCTATAAATCAGGGTTCCCGTGACCCCCTCCTAGTGTTCCATAATTTGCTAGAACAGCTCACATAAGTCAGGGGGACACTTACGTTTACCAGTTTATTATATAATCAAGGATACCGATGAACAGCCAGATGGAAGAGGTACACACGTCAAAGCATGTGGGAAGAGGTGCGGGGCTTCCATCCCCTCTCCGGGCACACTACTCTCCCAGCACCTCCACGTGTTCCAGCCTGGAAGCTGCCTGAAACCCGTACTTTGGGGATTTGTATGGAGGCTTCATCACATGGGCATGCTCAGTCATTAACTCAGTCTCCTGTCCATCTCCTCTTCCCAAAGGATGAGGGTGGGGTGGAAAGTTCCAGGCTTCTAATCATGGCTTAGTCTTGAGAGTTTCAAGCTTCTAATCATGGCTTGGTCTTTCTGGTGACCAACCCCCCCATCCTGAAGCTATACAGGAGCTTACCAAGAGTCACCTCATTGAACAAAAGACACCTCCATTGTTCAGGAAATTCCAAGGGATTTAGGAGCTCTTTGTCAGGAGCCAAACACCAAATATTAGAACAAAATGATGCGCCTTGTGCTGTTATCACTTAGGAAATTAGAAGCGTGTTAGGAACTCTGTGCCAGGAACTGGGAGCAGAGACCAGTATATAGATAGGTTTTTTATACATTTATTTTATTTATTTATTTATTTTTGTCTGCATTGGGTCTTCATTGCTGCACGCGGGCTTTCTGTAGCTGCGGCGAGCTGGCTTCTCATTATGGTGGCTTCTGTTGTTGCAGGGCACGGGCTCTAGGTGCACAGGCTTCAGTAGTTGTGGTTCGTGGGCTCTAGAGTGCAGGCTTCAGTAGTTGTGGTGCACGGGCTTAGTTGCTCCGCGGCATGTGGGATCTTCCCAGACCAGGGCTCGAACCCGTATCCCTTGCATTGGCAGGCGGATTCTTAACCATTGCGCCACCAGGGAAGTCCCTAGATAGGTATTTTTTTCTATTATTTCACAAAGTAGGTATTCTTTTCGTTACTGTAATAATACCACAAGTTTTCTTGATTTGGTCTTCAATTAAACATTTCTGATTACTTGGAGGGTCACTAATGTTTGATTTAGAATTATTGATAAAAAGAGGGTTTTCTAAAAAATTAAATAGTATTGCAATTAATTGCAATTAAATAACTTGTAAATATTGGGTTTAAATTTAGAGTCCCAGAATTTGAGCACTTTAGATGCATTAATTTTTTGACCACTTCTGGTTTATTTTCAAATCTCATCTTCTGTGAATGTGATGTCAGTTATAAAGCATTTTTAAATAATTAAACTCTATAGGACTTCTTCTTCTAGAAGATTTTTTGGCCAAGGGTGTACATACACTTTTAAATCTTTAAAAGTATTTTACACTTAGTGAAAAGCTTTATGTTATTTCACTATATTTCTGCGCTTTCTTTATCAGTTTAGGGTCAGAAGTATAGTATATTGACCTTACTATCATCTTGATAGTCTCATTTTACCCATTTTTTTAAACTCAGAGGAAAATAAAACACTGAATTCTTGACCTTTCCTATGACTCTGTGGGCGCCCACATTTGTCTAGCCTTTCCTATATGTTTATTTTGCTGTGCTGTTTGCTTTTATGAATGTTAATATAAAGAGCTTCTCATAGTTGTGAAAGAAAGAACGGCGACTTTTAAATGAGGATTACTAGGAAACATTTTTCATATAAGGACCCATTTGCGCACATACATGTTGGTCACTTCCACATTTTAATTGTGTATGTCAGATATTTAATGCAATATGAATCAACATAGCAACAATAACAGGGGACTTCTGCAGCAAGATGAACCATGGATTCTAAGCCCTTGATTCTTCAGTCTTCCCAGGCACCACACTGAAAGCAGGAGCCTTCTCCATCTCTCCATCTCTCCCTGAAGGGTGCTATAATCCTGGACCAGACCCTCATTTCCTTATCTCGTGCTGAATTAGGGCCATAGACATCTGCAAGACTTCTCTGCCTTTTTACTTTCTCCCTAGCTGTCCATCCATGTTGCCAGAGTGACTTCCCACTTTCAGACACTTTCAGCATTAACTCCCTCCCCATATTAAATCCAAACACCTGTGTCTGAGTTTCAAAAGCTGCCATAATTGGTCTCAGTCTCTGTATTCTACCTTATTTTTCTCTAAATGCCGAGAGACCCCTCTGTTCATCTTTGGTTCCATTGATTGGCAAACATACCACGCTTCTTCTTATTTCCATGACATCAGTTATGACTCCCTTCCCCCAGGTTTTCTGGACTGTATTTCCTAGGTCTCCTTCCTTTTGTCAATACTTATCTATCCTGTAAAGTTCATCTTGATTCTTACCTTCATCATGTACACAAATCACTGCTCTTCCTCATTTGGAAGACAGCGCTTGTTTCTGCCACTAATTTAACACTTAACTACCAACTGAATGGTTACTTTTCAGGAGCACATGCACTGTGGAAAATAAGGAACACCTTTTAAATGTTCATTTTGATGATAATGATTCCCAAATTGGAGACTTGTGTACATTTATGCTTATTAATCACAACCTTTTATTTTCAATAATTCCAGTTTTCCAGCAACTTTCCTAACCTATAAAATGAAGGAGTTAAGTGTCTCATTTTTAGAATATTTTCACCATTAAAATTTCAGTCAAATTTAAGAGTGCATAGTTTCTCATATGCTTATGATATCATATGTATGTGATACATATAGAGTAATAATAGTTTTTAAAAGAAACTGATAACTCACTACATCAAGTTTTGAATGTGAAAAGGAGGCTGCTTAGCTGTCATACGATGGAACATTTTTTCTGCTAAATTGCAGTTCTCTGTGCTTGAATCTGCATGGGTAACTAGACCTGAATAAAACTGTTTTCTTTAGCTCAAACTATTTAACACAACAATGCCTAAAACACTACTTCTTTTTATTTCTATTAACATTATCAATCAGTCCAGCAATACATTTTTATCAAAGTAGTCACAAAATTGTAACATCATAAAATGATAGAGCTAAAAGTGACTTTGACAATCGATTTTAACCAGAATTTTGACCTATACAAGACCACAGGGAAGCCTTTTACTTTGGTCTGTATGGTAGATTAGATTATTGTTGAAAATGTTCACTGCCTTCCCTGTCTCCATGGGAGAAATATATTTTCTCACTCTGGGATCTTGCACTCGGCCATGTGACTTGATTTGCCCTCAAGGTTGGTGGAGTCTACTACCTGTCCTTTGATGACTGGTGTGGCCAGGTGGCTTCCTTTGGCCAGTGGAATATTAGCACTCATGACACAAAAAGAGGTTTGAAAGGTGTCTTGTGCTGTGCCATTGCTGTGAGAAGAACTTCCCCCAGGTAGCCTGGGTACCTGAATGCATGTGTGTCGAGCAGACCCAGCCTCCTCCACAGTGAGGAATCAAGCTCAGCTGACCCACAGCTTGAAGCAGAGATGCTGACCAGCCTAGATCCCAGCTGACTTGGGGACCCATAAGAATAAAATGCTTATGATCGATTTTATGCCATTGAATTTGGGGTAGTTTGTTACGTAGCATTATTGTGGCAATCGCTAATTGATGTAGTAGCATAGGACAGCCATATTTGTTTTAAAATCATTTCCATTTCTGGTAGAAACTTTCCTAACTAACTGGTTTACTGAGTTCCTTTCTGGGTTCACAGACACTCCCTTCCCACTCTGATAAAACAGTCTGACTGATGCCCGTGACTCACTGACCCCTGGCAGCTGGTAGCTTACTCGTTAAAGTGCCCATATGCTTCTGTCCCCAACAGTTGTTAGGTGCTTACAAGAATACATTTTAGTTGTGCTCAAACTCGCTGATACCAGTTGTACTTGTATGTTTCAATTAAATATTACTGAAACGCATCTGTTTAAAGATAGTTGCTTCTGGGAAACCACATTAAATGCTGGGAAAAAGCTAGTTGCCAAAAAGTTTCCATCAAATAAGGCAAGTGAGGTAATTGTATAAGAATGGAAAAATTGTAAGCTCTAGAAGGTTGCTATGGAAGTAGCCCTAAGTTATTACTTTACTTTAAAGAATGCCTAACTAGAACTCATAGGCAAACCTGTGTGTGCCGTTCACATAGGATAGAGCTGAGAGAGGACTTGGCTGTCTCAAATGATGGGTGAATGAACTCATATCTATGTATTTTATGTTAAAATTACATGGTTAAGGCATGATTTCCTACTTTAATCACCTGTTTTGATTAACTGACCAACTATTGGGTTGGAAAGCAGCTTTGTTAGGGATATTTCATTGGGGTTTGCTCCCTTGTAGTAAATTGTTGGGACATTTATGAAATTTGGACTATGGGAGTAAACATTCCTTCATTTTTTTTCTTTATTATGATATTTCTTCTTATAGGTAGGCATATATTTGGATGTTCTACACATTTAGAATTTGCTGGGCCTCTTTGGATTTTCCACATACAATTTTAAGGGTCACAATTTTAAGGGTTATTAAATCTAGAGATAATTTTAGATAATATATACTAATGGAAACTGGAAGCTGAAGTGGGTGAACAATTTTATATATAAATATTTTATGTATATATTCTTTATGAAGTACATACATATACACACATACTTCATATACTTCATAAAATTTTATGTATATATACTACTCCTATATAAACAAATTATAAGCAACTGTCAAAATAAATGGATGAACAAAAACAAGTTGTGATTCAACTCTTTAGTCTTGAATCCTATTTGCACAAAGTTAATCTGCAACATGCAGTGATTCATGTTAGTCCCCCTTGCCATGAGTGCCAATTAGAAAAGATATGGTGATAGAATAAGGGACGTTTTTCTGGAGACCAGCCCATCCCAGGAGACAGTCTATCTCGAGGATGAAAACACAGTGTTTGTTGATTGTGTGCCCTGTTTACTCTTGCCTGTTTACATCGTGGGTGGCTTCCTGTCCTCTGTGGTGGGCACTACTGGATTTTGAGGACCACAGGAATATCAAGAGAAGAGGGAAGGGAAACAATAGCTCTGAATTAGGAAGTGCCCCTCCCAAGTGGATGGAATTCTAGGCTAATTCTAATTCTAGCAGTGTAAAGATGGGTCCAAAGAAAAGTGATATCATTTACAATCACACTGTTGTACATTTTATGTAAGACTTTTTAAGCCTTTTATACCGTGTATAAGGTGACCTTAGGGTATGCAGATTTGTCTAAATACCCATTGGGTCCCACCTGTCTCCAATTCTTGGTGTGACCCACCCCAACCTATGGCTCAACCTCCCCTTCACTGACTACTGCTGATGTCTTCATCTCCTCCGTAGGTACAAAGGGCGAGGGTAGGTCAATTGGGAGGCAAAGCTCTAAGTTAATGAGGACATATCATCTGTCAGGAATAAGAAGGAACATTGAATAAATGTTGACAAAGCGAAGGTTCTGGAAAGAACCTGAACAGTGAAATTTGACTGGAGGGATGTGGAAATTCCCTCTAGAACTTCATCAGTCCATACCACCGTCTCCCTCTTAAATGGGAAGGGTAACCTACAGGTCTTCTTGATAGGGGTGCTTTAACTGTCTTTGAAATCAGTCACCAAATCTTATAGATTCAGTCAGCTTAATATCCTTTGTATGTACCCCTTTTTGTGCATCACTGTAGCCTAGCTCCAGGCCATTCTTCGTTTGCTCCCGGATTATTAAAGTAGGTCTCCAGGGTGTCTTTTCCCCTCCCAGATGTACCCCCCATCTGTCATTGCCACAAGAGTGGCCTCTAAATCATGAATATGATCATGTCCTCTTTTCCTTAAAATATTTCAGAGTTTCTCAGAACTAACTCTGTGATGGAGTTAAATCCCAGTAGCTCAGCTCCCAAGACTGTTTGTCTTTATGAGTTGGTTCTTGGCCATCTCTTCAGCTCCATTCAGCCACTCCCTCATCCCAACATACACACCCCTTTGATCTAGCCTTACCGAATTACCTGAAGTTCCTGAACGTTGTCACGCTGTTTCATGCCCATATACCGTCATACATACTATTCCTTGTACTTCACTTCTATTTCTTCTTCAAAACTCAAGCCTATTTAAAATATGTATTTTCTCTTTGATCTAATAATTCCACTTCTAAGAATTTACTTTAATGAAATAAATTTTATGTGCAAATATGTTTATTGCTACTGTTTATAATGGCAGAAGTACTGTATTTGAAACAACTTAAATATCCAGTAGTAGGGAAATGATTTAGTAAATACTATGCAATATTGCATTTACATTACATTAGATTTACATTTTCATAGGTTTTTGATAACATGAGAGAACATCTATAAGATAATGTTAAATGTATGAAACACAAACACATGTATATTTATTCTCATTTATTTCTTTTAGTGTCTGTTCCTTTATTTAATGAGGAGGGGAAGAGAGAGATTGGAAAATATCACCAGAAAGAAATATCATAAAATTGCTAGAAACGCTTTGGGTGATAGAATTGTAGGTGATTTTAATTTTTCTTTATATTTACATAATATGTAAAATTTATATTATATGACATTCTTTATATTAATTTATTATGTTTTCCAAGTTTCCACAAGTGTATGTGTATTTTATAATCAAGAAAACAATTCTAATTAAACACATACAAATGAGTTCAAGGATCCACCTACCTGGGAAGCCTTCCAGGAACTCCCCTACCCATCGGGATCCCTTTCTCCCACATTTCCGCGGGCCCTGTGCTCAACTTCAGTTGTGCATCTGTGGTACTGGATGCTAGTCACTGATTTATTCATCTCTCTCCAATCCTAGACTGTGATATTCTTCAGGGCAGACAGGAGTCTTAAATGACTTTTCCCCAGCACGGTAACTGCCCTATGATGAGTGCTTAGTCAAAGGTCATGAATCCATAAACTAGCAATGACGCCTCCTCTGGTGTTAGGCAGCCGCTGTAATCACTCACTGGTCCACTGTGTGGTAACAGGAGACCTGGAGAGCATTGAGATCTGGGAGAAACGACTGTAGGTTTGGAATACTCCTTTTCTTAGAACTTAACCTAGAGTCCTCATATTCAAGGGTCCTACTATTCAAATCCCCATCCCCGCCATCTGACCTCTACCAACTGTGCCCCTTCTTTCAGGTCTGTTTCAAATACCATCAGCTTCCTGAAGCTTTTCCTAATGTCTTTCGTCTTATCAGCGGTTTGAAATCTCTTTATCAAGACTTCTTGTCTCCTGCCTTGTATTAGTTATTTCTGTCTGCATCTTATTCTGTTAGGAGACTTGAAGAATCCTCAGGAGTATGAAGCCTATCTTTTTTTTTTTTTTTTTTTTTAAACTGTTAAAGTGATACATTTTATGTTATGTATATTTTACCACAATTTTTTTCTTAATACATTTATTTATTTATTTATTTATTCTCGGCTGCTTTGGGTCTTCGTTGCTGCTTGCGGGCTTTCTCTAGTTACGGTGAGTGGGGTCTACTCTTCATTGTGGTGTGCGGGCTTCTCATTGCAGTGGCTTCTGTTGTGAAGCACGGGCTCTAGGCACGTGGGCTTCAGTAGTTGTGGCACGGTGGGCTCAGTAGTTGTGGCTCGCGGGCTCTAGAGCGCAGGCTCAGTAGTTGTGGTGCACGGGCTTAGTGGCTCCACGGCCTGTGGGATCTTCCCAGACCAGGGCTCGAACCCGTTTCTCCTGCATTGGCAGGCAGATTCTTAACCACTCCGGCACCAGGGAAGTCCCTGAAGCCGATCTTGTTTAGATTTCAGTCCTTAACAGTGAGTGCCTAATGATATTTTTGTACAAAATTTGTGCTTTGTAAATGATTGTGTCCTTGTATCACCAATTCTGCCTTAGGAATTCTTACTTGGGCCTTCCCTAACACCCGTCAATCTAAAATTGAAAATTTTCTTTGCCCTGGAACTTCACATATCTCCTATTTGGTTTTTATTTTATTTTATTTTGCTGTAGAGTCATCGTCACCACCAAACATATATAGTTTACTCATTTATTTCTCCGTAACCTCCAATAGATGGTAGAGGTGAATAGTAGTTTTGTTCACAGCGATATCCCCAGAGCCTATGACTGTGTCTGGTATGTATAATAGAAGGTGTTCAGTCCATATTCGTGGAATACACAGTGAAGGATAAATATATTCAGTTCCATTCGCTTCAATAAGCAGTTACAAAATGCCTACTATTTGTAAAGCACTATGAAAAGAACTGTAGATAAATATGAGAAAGGATAGCTTCTGGTCCACAGAATTATTTCCCAGTCTCCTAAGAGATACTATATACAGACACGATACAACATGAACTTTGATAAGTGCAATGATAAAAATACTGACAGTGTTCAGGGGGAATTTGAGGAATAGAAGACTTGATTTCCACTAGGTGTATCTATGAGGGCTTCTTGGAAGAAGTAAAATATGAGTTGAATTTTGAAACACGGGTAAGATCTGGAGAGTGGTATAGAAAATAGTAGACTATGGGGGTAGCCAGAGGGAAAAACAAAGGTGGGAGATGAGAAAATGAATTGAGGACAATTAAGAGCTCATTTGTCTTAGTTTAAATGAAGGGGATGGGCGGGCACAGCAGAGGAAGCAGTTTGGAAGTTTACTTAAAGACATGAACGTTCCCACGGATGTTGAGCAAGGCCATGTTGTAAAGTCTTTGGAAAGGTGGTTTGTAGTGAGGAAAACCTGGAGTCAGGGGGGAGGTACAGAAAGAAGATAGATCAATTGGGAGTCTACAGAAATCCACCTAATATGAGTTGATAAGAGGCTGGATTTGGGTGGCAGGAGGTATTCTATCCATGGAGCTTGAGAGTTTACAGTGTAAAGTGAAATTTGGAAGATGCAAACAGTAGAACTCATCTTCTTACTCTGTTGCCTCATTTATAGAACAAGAATAGCGATTTGCTTTGGCCTCCTCTAAAGAGGCTGTTTAGGAAGTATAAATTAATTTTCGTTGAACATTAACTTTGCTGTGAACGCAGGTAATTTCAGCACTGGATGGGACTTTAGTAATCATCAGCTCTATCTTGTATCCATTGCTTTTACCTGAAATTTACAATCTGATTTAACTTTTACAAAATAAGCCTCTGAAATAAGCATGCTCATCCTTGTTTTATAGACAAGAAAACTAGGGTATAGAGTTTGAATGATTTCTCCATAGTTACACTTAAGTTATGGGGCTGGTACTGGAACATAACCTTCAGAATTCTACTCCTGTGCAAATCCTAGTTCAGTGCTCTGCCTACAGCCCAGACCAATTCTCTGGAAAATCTTCCTCTCTCATCTTGGTGTTATCTCCTCAGAAAAGATCATACCACTAACCATTTTATTCCCATTAAAGTCAAATCAAATCTGAGACTTACTTATCTGTGACAAGCTTTGCTCCTGAGTTGAGAGGCATTAGGATTTTTTACTTGGTGTGTCGGTTGGAGTATTATAGTGTTTATCAGACAAAATTTTTGACACCAAACCGCCACCTCAAGAATTAAACCTTAGATCATTTTCTGAAGCATCTTAGATACTGTGACAGTCAGAGAAGCCTGGTTCTATCAAGATACTGGCTCCGTAACACCTCCTAGATTCTCTACTCATTAGTTTTCCTAGTTTGGGTTGCAGAGACTTTTTAGCTAGCGGTTCAGTGAATGCCCTGAAGAGTCGAATCCAGTTTCTTTTGCAACTTTTACACTTAATGATGGCCTGTTCACTTGAATAAGCTTCTGGTCTCACCTTCAATTCAGGAAGAGCTAGTGATGTACTTCTCAGTACCAGCAATTGGAAGCCTGGTACTTTCTGGAAGTTTTCGTTGAAGTGTCCTTAAACAAAGTGAGAGCCACAGGGTGCATTGGCTATGTCATTCATTCTTCCGTGCATTTACTCCT